>NC_044355.1:3426264-3586264 GCF_007364275.1 Archocentrus centrarchus | reverse complement strand
TACATGTTATGAGCTGGATGGAGAAATGCAGGCAGCAAAGCAGACAATGACAATGCAGAAATGAATCACAGACTCCCTTTCCCTCCATGTGGGCTGTTTGTGATGCAATACCTGTTGGGTGCTGAAGGCAGTGTATCAGAAGGTGGTGGGCATGCTGCGGGGGGTTTTGATGAGCCCATGTTATTATCAATGGGGCCACTCCTGGAAATGGACAGCAACATGCAACATGATGATGACTCACAGTTACAGCGACACTATTGGCTGTCAGAGTCAGACACGAGCCAATCCAAGACAGAGCAACAGTCAAATCTACTCAGTGATAATTGGGCAGATCCAGCATTACTTCATCCATTAAAATATATTATGTTTTTCAATAGTATATGATTCTTGTGATAAGGTTTAAAACACTTCTGTCATGGTAAGCAATAATGCTGCTTTAAGTGCAGGTGGACAATGGAGCAAAATGCAGGTACCAGATGCCACCTGCTGGCCAAACACGTCAACTGAAGGTTTTACCCCAACTAGAAACCTGCTGGTTCCTATTGTGACTGTTTAAAATGTGCATTTACACCAGGGACAAAATGTTAAAAAAAAAAAAAGAATATATATATATTTTTAAAGCTAAAGAACAAAACAATGTTAAAGAATCACATTGAACAGATGGTATATTTGGAGATATATATGCCAGGGAGAACTTCTGATTTTTTATATATATTTTATATCTATATATTAGAAGAGGAAAACAAATGAAAGTTACAGACTAATATTCAGGAACTGTGGCAGAAGTTGCACTGAAGCCCGGTTTTCTCTCACACACCTTCGTCCTCCTGCAGGAACGCCGGGTTTGCTGCCGTCTGCCGGGAGTTCTTGTTGTTTCTTGACTGAAGGAGATGATTTGGCCGGCACTTGAGGAAGCTTTTGGCCATTTTGTAGGCTGTGACCGAATTTCTCTGTCTGACTGCTGCTCTGACTCATTGAGCTGATGAGAGAGAAATGTGTTGAAATGATTGGTCTACTGTCACAAATACACAGAACTCAGATAAATACACAAAACTAAATACTGTCAAAACCAAAGACTGCAAGATTTCAGTTTCATCGCATAAAACAGGCCTCATTAATTTAACTTTAACCTGTGGAGTCCTCGTCTCAGCTGATTACGTTTTACTGAAAGTATCCAAAATGAAAATGGCTCTCAAATAAAAACTAAACCTTTCAACTCATCTGTATGTCCATTTGAAAAACAAACAACAAAAATTGTCCTCATACTTTTGGCCAAATAAAGAACAACGTTTTAGCTTTTCTTCTAAAATGGAACATCAACTCCTTTGAGACCCTAAACCAACCTTCTGCCCGTTTTCATGCTCTCGTCAGCGGTGCTGATGTCACTCGTCCGATCGTTTTCTCTACGTTTCAGATCCACGCTCTCTGTGCTGCTCCTCTGTGTCGGCCAGTAAGAAACAGCAAAAACTGTTAGCAGAACAGCCAGGATGTCCTCCCAAGTGACTTTCAAAAATAACTTGAAACAATTAAAAGTAATAAATCCAATTAGAAAGCTGAAATCTAATAAGTACTTTAATCTTCTAGCAAGTATTGTGTGATTTAGCTTATTCTTCTTTGCTGATGGGTTCTGTTGTTGTTCTACAATAACTATAACACACTTTTACACTGGGCAACATGGTTTTTCTTTTTTAGAAAGCTCCACAGATTAATAAAATTGCATACTCTTGAGATGTTACATTAGTATGCATTATAAAATATCACAGTTTGTTTTTCAGCTAATCGTATGCTATTAAAATGAAATGAAATCCTGTACGTCGTTGTGGCATGTCCATAACCACATATTATCAACTACAAATTTAATGATGTAACTTTGTGCACAGAAGCTTTGGTGTGTTTAGAAGTCAGAGTGGTGAAAAATCCTGGTCTCTCTCATCCCTCCTTTGCCTCCGATCAGTCGAGGTAGCATTAGTGTTTGCTGATGCCTGCAGTCTTTCACTACCAAAACACTGCCTGCATGTCATCTTCTAATTACCTCAGTTCACTCAGTATAATGCACATTTATCTGAATCACATCCAACGGTTTCTTCTTTCGCATCAGAAACACATTCATATACAAAACATTCTGTAAACTGCAAATTGCACAGTTTGTGATCCAAATTCAGCAGCTCAACGAGGAGGCGAACTAGTGTAAACAGAACTGCATGTCTTATCTGCCTCATGGGAACTACTCTGGCCTTATGTTAGTATTTGTGGAGTTAATGGAAATGCCCTTATTTTTAGCAATGACAAAACACGTCACATAGGGGTAATGGCCACTGCTCATATTAAAGTGAAAGTATAGTATGATCAATGAACTATTCACCGACTGCCTCTCCAGCAGTTCCTGTTTACGTTCCCAGTCAGCAAGTGAACGGACGATAGCGTCCCGAGGATTAGCTGAGGTGGAGGAGAGCTCCCCCAGACTGGGGGAGGGCAGGGCGGAGGAGCGGGGCGTCAGAGGTGTCACAGTTTCCTCCAGTATCCGACGTTCCTGTTATAATGAGAGCGTAGGTGAACTTTAAGCAGCCAGAAATACTACTTTTAAATCTCAAATGCAAGCGCATAATACACAATTCAGCCGAGACCATAAAGCAGAGAAATACATCCCAGGTAAATATCATGTGCTGTGGGCAAAAACACACCCACGCACCTCCTCATGGTACTTCCTTTCCTCCTCTGCCACCTCCTTTTGTGCCTTCTCCCACTCCTCCTTCAGTTTCTCCTGCTCGCGCTGGTACTTCTCCTGTTACCATGGCAACACAACACATGACATGCAGCACAGCAAAGAGGAAGACTAAACCGTCTGCAGTTGGAAAACAGAAACGATACGCGGACATATCCGGCATCTAAAGAGCTCTGAGAGACTTTTCAAAAGGTCAAACAAATTCTCTGCTTTCTTGGACCAAGTTAAAAACTGTTCACAGGGAGAGAGCTGCAAAAATAGGTCCACTCTACAGATTTCCATGTGCAATGCCTTCATTATGCACTTTAATTATATGAAACTTGTTTTATAGACATAAGTGAATGCAAGGGTAGCTTCCTATCCCTTGTTATGGCAAAAAAAAACTTGTTCAGATTTGATATTTGCTTGTTAGATATAGAAAGCAAACAAAGGAAACAAAAAGCAGGCAGTGCAGACAAAAGCAAAAGCAGATCATGCCGGCGCGCTCGTGCAGTGGGTTCCTACACAATTTTCAAAAGCTGCCTTAAATTATGTTGCGTTTGAAGTATGGTTCATAAATGCCCCTCTCCAAAAAAGCCCCAAATTAAAAAAAAAAAAAAAAGAATTTGTGTGCTTTTTTCCACAAACTTTTCTAAGAGGGAAGATTCTTTTTAGACTTGCATAGGAACCCCAAAAGAAGGCAACATAGATCAGATAATCAAAACAAGGCAACTTAAGCAAGACAGATGATAGACCGAGACTGAGGCACACAGACAGCACAGACACAACCAGGGAGGCGAGTAATGAGTACACTGATGCACCAGACATTCATCCATTTGAGCGCATCTCATCTCAAACCATCCTGCAACAACTGGAAAGAAGGGAAATCTGTTTTTATCAATGTTTCAACTTTTATTTCTCAAGATAACACTGCTAATCCATTAAAAGTTGACAAATGTGCAGACTTGAGATGCACCTGTTATTATTCGAGGAGAGAGAGGGTGATCTGGGCAGCAGCAAAAGCAGCAGCTTTGGACAGAGTCCTTGCCTCTGTCTGTGGCTTGAGATGGAGACAGTGAGGGAATCAAACCAAAACGGAGGTTCTCCCGCTGCACAAAATCGCCACCTAATGGTTAAAGTGTGCACGGACGTAGCTGGGGGTGGGGTGGGGGTGTTTGCCTTTACAGGATGTGTTCAATCCAAAACAAATATGGAGGCAAGCTTTGCGAGCAGCAATGAAATGTGGTTAATACTTCTGACTGTAAGCTGAGCAAGTCAGTGACTGTCACAGAGAAGCTCGCTGTGCAGGGGTGTGGTTCCCATTTAGTTTTAGGGTTTGTTAAGTAGTTATCTTATTTTCCTGTCTGCAGTTACTAAAAACTCTCAACTACTGCGATAAACATGTTTTAAAAGTGAAAAACCTTCCAGAAATGTTTATTACAGATAATCTTTAACAGCAAAATTCAGAAATAACATCGGTCCTGCTTTCCACACCTACTGTTACATTACTGAGTTAAGACAAATATACAAACAATAAAAGAAAAAAAAAAAAAATCACCTCCCGTTTGTAGCATGAATCTGAGGTCTCACTAAAATCATCATGGGCTGAGGCTGACTTGTTATTTCTTTCCACAGAACTGGTTTGTGCATGCGGCTGCTGCTAAAACACACATCTTTACTGCCCATTGACCTCTATGACAAACTTAACCCCTAACTTTGCAGCCTCATGCACCATGCGTCACCTGTTTAGGTATACTGAGTACCTGCAGCATGCGCTCCTGCTCTTGCTGCCACCTTTCCTGACGCTTTCGCTCCTCATCCGGGTCCCAAGACCAGCGGTCTCCCCGCTTGGCCTGGGGTAACACCGGAACTGACACCTGATAGACCCCAACACACACACACACGTCAACAGACACAAATATCCATGCACACATTCACATTCAACCACAACCCATTCACACACAGATCAACACCAATGTGCACACACATCCACCACAAAAGAAGAAGAAGAGAAGGGAGGACACAGAAATAGTTGGTCTACCACAACAGCACTACTCCAATGCTAGCCAAAGGATTCCTACTAAGGAGAGAGGAGACAGAGAAAGAGAGAGATGAGCTTAAATGAAAAGGAAAAAAGCAGTCTCAGCCATCGACTACAGCCTCCTCATCTGGCATGCTACATAAACAGCTCTGTGTGACCTATAATAATTAGCTGAAAGGCCTAAAATATGACAATACAGACGCTGAACAATTAAATGGAAAGATTTCCATGCAGTCATTTTTATGGTTGTCTTGCTTTATGTTTCCCTAAAGTCTGAATCACCTTTTTCAATCTTACCTGTAGTATTTTCTGTATTTTCCCCTTTCCTAATATTTTTTACTTTTTTAGCATTAAGCTAAATTAATGGTACCCATGGTACTGCAGGAGAGGATAAGCCAGATGAGAAGCAGTAAAAAAAGCGTTTTTGTGAATTTACTCACATTTCCACGTCGATCCTTCTCCGCCTCTTCTGCAGAGAGATGGAACACTATTTATAAGCCAATTCAACACATTTGGATACAGAGGATAAAACTCAATCACTCTGATAGTCAGGAAAATGACAACACGCCAAATGTTGGTTTCACAACCTGAGGAGTAAAATGGCAACGAGAGAAAACAAAGACAGAGCCGAGCCCACAAAAACAGAACAGAGCTCATCAATGAGTTAATAATTTGCCTCTTAAGGTTTGGTTTTGTCTTTATGTTTAGATGAATACAAACTGAACACTTGTCTCTTAATGGGTCAGTTTTTGCAGGGGTGACCAGGGTGTGGAAAATTTTTGCTTTTACATTTTATTTTTGCTCATGCAGGAAAAAGTAATCTGCTATGTAAAAGTAGTCCATGACAACTCATAAATAATAAGCCTTTTGAATCAAACTCAACTGATTAAAAAAGATGGAGAGACTGTTAACGTTTAAGTATTTTAGCAGCAGAGAAAACTGATACAGTTAAAATAAATTCTGTTAGAAAAACAGTAGTTCCAGTTTAGGCTGTAACTACAGTTCTATGAGAATGAGCTTATCCCCTGACCACCCTTTGGCTCTGCCACTACATTGAGTACTGATTAGGACTGATCACAACTTTAATGTCGATCTAATCCAAACCAGATGTTGGAGCTTTTGGTGGAAAAGCACCATAATGTGAAGCACACTGAGGCAAGCATGAAACGAAAAGTTAAGTAGGTCACAAATTTGTATAATCATCATAACTTTAATACGATGTCAAGGGTGACCTCTTCTTATACATATATATATATATTCAAAGCTCTTCTGCCAAAGCATCCTAAAATGATGAAAACATCTTTTACAATAACAACACACTGATGAGCCAGAAGTATTAAAAATGACAAACTTCAAAACACATTCATAACAGAGAAAACATCAGCGATCATTCGCAAAAATGCTGGAAATGATGGAATAAACGAGAGATGGGTCTGTGGCCTAACCCTTGGAGAAACGGCAGGGAAACCCTGCGCACCAGCACTCAAGGGCGGAAATGTGATCGCCAGGAGTGGAGGGAGTTTACCTTGCGAAGCGAAGAACTCCCAGCGTAACTTAGGGTTGCTGGTTGCCAGTGGAGAGCTGACACTGTTTGCAAGCTCTATAGCGAAATAAAAAAAAAATATGCAGGTGGAAAGAAAAGAGGGAGTTTGGGAAGAAAGGGAAGGAAAGGAGGAAACAATTAGGGATAGACAGATGTCAAAACCAAGAGTTGGAGTGGGCGCAAATCAGAGCATTCTTCCTGTGCTACTGGACAGATAGCTGGAAAAACACTGTTTTTTGAAATAGATAATGCTGTCCAGATTTGGTAGAAAATAAACATTTTTTTTTTTAATTTGTGGTTTTTACCCCATAAGAAATTATTTTATTTTGATTATTAAAAAATGTAAGAATCATGACAAATAAAGAAAAAAAACCTGACAAAGCAGTTTTTAAAAAAATTATTATTTTGCAGGATAACATTTTTTTCATTTATTCATGTTTTTGTTGTCTCTAGGCCCTTATTAGCTTACATGTCCATCTCCTTTGCAAAATAAAAGGGGATATACTTGAGGAAATATGAAAAGTGAGGCGAGGCTTTGTTCATGCCAAAAAAGTGATCACAAACCTTTGAATGCCCTTTAAATCATAGCAGCAAAGCAGAAAGTGTCATGTTGGAAGGCAAAAAGAAAAACAGGCACCAAAAAGGATATGCTAATCAAACTCAGAAAACAAGAGGCATGGAAAATAAGCCGTGTCTCAGTGTTAAACGTGTGTATATACCTGCTTTTGTTTCCCTTTGCGGGTGAGATCCAAATGATCCCGGTGGAGCTGAGCTCGATGCCATCTCTGTTCTCTGTGATGACTTCTGGAAACAGGGCGCGATTTAAGATTATACACTAGACGGAGGTCTGATGGCTTGAGTTTTGTGTCATGTTTACTCAGCACTCTCACCTGGGATGTCACTGGCCGATTTTGCTGTATATCAACCCCAGACTGGACAAGATGGGAGAGGTCTTCACTAGATGGTTTGGTCATTTCCTGTTCTTGTTTGGCTTCTGAAAGCACACATCAAAAACAAGTTTAAAATCTACTCATCATAAATTCTTCCAGTACTGCATGAATTTCAATAACACGTGTTTGCTGTAAAAGTAACCACAAGGTGTCAGCATAGCAGCGTGCAGCTCAGACCTGCAGGTGGCTTTTGATGAACTGCAGCTGCTGTTTGGCCTCCAGTCTTCCCAAAGCTTTCATTCGGCTTCTGCAGCTCCTGTAGGGGTCACAGATGGATTTCTATCTGAATGCTAAAGTAAAAGTCTGCAGCTCAAGAGGCCTATGTTGTGCAAGAGTGCAAACAAAACATGGGATTTCAGATTTTAAGATTCCAATTCCAACTAAATGTGGTTCCAACTAAATGTGATTTAAAGCAAGCAAGGAGCAGATTACAAAGGAGAATAACTGGATTTTTTTATTTTATTTCCAACCTTTTTGTAAATAGCTATAAAAGATCAGAATTCTCACCGATGGGAGTGAGGTGGGCCGGCTGGGTGGTGCTGACTCAGTGACTCTCACCTCCTGGACCTCCTGAACATCCTCTGAAGCTACCTCTGTAGCATCTTGTGTGTCCTTTGCCTTTGTTGACACTGGACTTCCTTCCCTAGAAGAGGTGTGGGTACTGTGAGGGAGCGAGGGTTTGGATGAGGGAGCATCTACAACATTATCCACAGTGCTGTTTTCAATTTTGGATGGAGATGCCTGGAAATGAGGAGGCGACTCCCTCCCCTGACTTTCAGGTGTGGTGGGAACATCATCACCTTCAACATCACCATTTACTCGGAGCAAACTGTCCGCCTACATGAAAAGAGAACAAGTTTAATGTTTAGTTTGCTGTGTGTACTGTGTACGCCCTGCACACTTCAGGAAGTGGTTTAAAGGTAGCTTAAAGTTGAGAAAGCCAGCTGAAAGATATGGCTATATACATATATACATCCACTTTTGTTTATATACCTCCAAATAATAACATACGTAAAATAAACCACACCAAAAAAAACCCAGTGCCCTCATTTGTGGTCATTATGAGCCTCTGTTCATCTAGCTCACATGACCATAGCAGCCTCTATGACAAAGAAGCACTAATATATGTGCGAGGCGCTCCTGGTGAGCAGTAACTTAAGACACAGTGGTAAAGATTGGTGAATGCAGCCACAGTCTGCCCCCCTCTGCCTCCACCTTCTCATCGCTCTCCTTCCAGCCTGTGTGGGCTCTCTTTGTCCGCATGGAGCCCACTTCACATTGAGAGGGTCCTACTTGTCAACTTCTTAAGTCAATAGGGAACAGAGGGCTCCATTCAAGCCCAGGCTTCGCTCAGACTCCTGACAAGGAATTCCAGAAAAGTGCTCTGCTCCATTTGGTCTGATAATAATCTTACCCTCCCTCCTCTCCTCTCCTCTCCTCTCCACACCAAAACACAAGATCTCATCTTGAACATTCCCATTTGTATTTTTTTTTTCCAGGAGAAAGGGAAATGGATCCCGTTGAGAGTACTTTGAGCTAAATTGAAACATTACATGCTTCTTCAGGGAGGGGAAGTCTCATGTTTTCCTACAAACCAGCCGGCTCATCACCATGGCAGTTCTGTGGTATTCTAATGTAAATGCCAAGAGAGCCGGAAAGGAATCCACCCACAAGGAGGATAGCTGACACTTGCAAGTAACCACATGTAAAATCACAGTTAGACTAACCAGATTTTTATCTTCTGTTTGGTATGTAGGAGGAGAACTTTACAATCAGTCACTGTGTAAAGAAACTGAACAAGAAGCACCACAGTGCACATGCACAGCAGGCCTGAAGTTTCCTGTGACAATACCCGAAGGAGGTGTAAGTGAGAACACAAACGCTCAAACCAGTTGGATCTCACATTTAACCTTGTACACGGTCACTGTGAAGTCCGATGTGTTCATGTACTTGTTCGATGAATACATCACATGTACTTCCTTCTGCGTGCTCCATGCAGGCAGCACCTTTGTTTAAACCAATCTGAGCATGTCCAGTAGTGCGAACATGTGTGAATTGGATAATCTCCTGCTGTGTCCTGCATGGGAGACAGGCTACCTTCTGATAATGTCTTGGACTGATTCTCTTGATATTGTTCATGTGTAAAAAATAGCCAAGGACAGCATTTGGAGTAAACTACTGATCAGCATTTTTACTGCAGTTAACTCACCCCTTAATCTTAAACGTTTTCACATGTGAATTAGGGTGCAATCAGAAATCACAGTGGATCAGATGTTTCTGTTCTCACATACATTGCAGCAGGTTAACATCTAAAAAGGTTCAGGGCTGTACAGCATGGGTGATTAGATTAGATTCAATTCATTGTCATTGCATATGTCACAAGTACAGTGCAACGAAATGCAGGGTGAGCACTGCTTTAAGAGAATAACTGACTGCTTTCGCCTGAGTCAGTCTTACCTTGCTGTTCCACGTTTCACCTCCTGCAGGTGGGGACTGGAAATAAGGCTTAGGCGTCAGCAAAGGCACCCGTTTGGGTGACAAGGCTCGGGTT
This sequence comes from Archocentrus centrarchus, assembly GCF_007364275.1. Lineage (NCBI taxonomy): Eukaryota > Metazoa > Chordata > Actinopteri > Cichliformes > Cichlidae > Archocentrus > Archocentrus centrarchus. Next base: position 3,576,478 of record NC_044355.1, on the reverse strand, counting down.
GATGGTGGTTCAGATGAGCGAGAGCGAATCTGAGAGCGCTGGTGTGAGAACGAGTCTTTGGGAAACTCCTCGATTCGCGCCTCAAATGTAGAAGTAAACTTTGGAGTTGGGGCAGACTGCTGGCGCAGATACCTCATGGGCCCGTTGAAGTCGGAATCGAATGGGTCGGGTGTTGTGGGCGAGGCCGACAGGGAGAGGGAGAGCGGGAAAGACGAGGTGGGGTAGGAGGGGTCAGCGGATATGCTGCGGTCCAACAACCTTGGCAGCTGCAGGCGTTCGAGGACTGCTTCGCTTATGGAGAAACGCTGGGCGTAACGTTGGAGAATGGCAGTTGCCTCTTCAGGAGTTCTGGCTCTCCTATATGCCTGTCGTAACTCCTCCTCACGACGCTCCCTTATAAAGAAGAGACAAAGCATAACAGAAGTGAAAAACATAAAATAACCCAAACAGCATGCTTTGGTTTGTATTTAAATAGTTCACATAACTATTATTTGAACCTATTCTTGCTTTAGCTGAGCTAAAAAAATACAGAAGTTACTGCTTTGAAATTGTTACCAAAGCACTCGCTGCTTGCTGCCAACGATTTCTTTTTGTTACAAATTATCACGTGGGTTTGACCATGATTTAAGCAAAGATACAAAATAGTCCTTTCCATCATTACAAAAGATCAATTTCTTTTCCTCCTTTCACAATCACTCACACATCTATTCTTCCTTTTATTCTAAGAAGGAGACCTATTTAAAGTGAACTCCGGGAGCAGTTGCAGTCACCTTTGTGCCCGCTGACAGTAATGACAGGGGACATGCAACTCTCTTCTCTGAGAATGACCCAGTTTTTTCATTTTTTCTGACACTGTACTCCACATGCAGCTTTTGGCTTTCTGTGAAATACTAATTAAACTGCTTGTTAAGGATGTCACTTACTTGTCCTCCACTATCTCCCTATAAGTCTTGATGCTTCTCCTCCTCTGAGAGGAATAGGTGTCTCCTGACATCAAGCGCTCCATCATCTTCCTTTCCTCCTCTTTTTTGATCAGATCCTGAGAAATACTCCTCCTCCGATTTTTCCACCGGGCCAGGTCCTGACACCCATATAGAAAGATTCAAAGTCCGCCCTGGTTCAGCAGCAATTTAAGATCTGAAGCACGTCTATGACCCCAGAAAACTCACTGAAGTTATTTTAGTGGGGCACAGCTAAATATTACTTTAGAAGGAGCTTGTATATCAGGCTGCATGTAGTAAAACCACAGCATTTAAAAAGAAACACAAAAATGTGGCAAAATTCTAATACGACATAAAAAAAAAGTGTCAGCCCCATAAAATAAAGACCCAAAGAAATAAAGTGTGATACACTCACATCCTGCCAGTGATCGTCCTCTTCCTTCATTTTGTTGTACTGGTTGTGCATCCGCTCATGACGCACCTGACTGTGCGGCTGTAACGTGGCCTCTTCCTCACCACGCATGTCGATCATACTCACACTCCTGGGGATGAGGGGTAAGGGTTATTATCCATACTAGTTATTATCTTATGCTACTAGTTATTCTATAAAACTTTCCTCAGTGCATTGTAATGTAATGGTGTTTCTGTCTCTCACTGGAACACACCATAAACACTGTTTAACATCTTCTATATTTTCATATGGAAACAGAATATATCAAACAAGCCACATCATTCACAAAATACATCAATTTATCATAAATTGTAGCCAATGCCACAGACAGATCCTAAAATATCAAAAATCAATCAAACATTTTCAAAGGAAACCTCACGCTCACTCAATAAGCACAACTCACATTTTATCCAACCCTTTTGATGGATTCCATATTGTTTCATGTTAACGTCAAGCACATGTTTCAAAACACATTAAAATGTTTTAATTGGAAAATCCAGTTTCAGTGTGAGTTTATCAGAGTCAGAGACATTCACTGAGCGATGGTGAAACACAGCTTTAGATTACAGGTAAGACGGAAAAGTGCAGCTTTATTGTTATTGTTGTACATGCAGCAACATTGCATGTTCATCACAGAATTAGAAACAAAACTGTCCTAATTACATGAATGTGGCACCTGCCTATTTTTAATACTTTGAAAATTGATCTGCTGCCAACACATAAAAGGTATCTCTTGGCTTAAAATTACAAGAAGGGTGGCACTTGGATGGTACTCAGTCAAATGTTTTTTGGAGCTCAGTGAACAGTGTGTGCACTGAAGAAACTTAAAGCAGGAGAGTATTCTCACACCAAGGGACAACTGGCTCTAAAGTGCATGGCTGCATAACCATCTGCTCCTCTTATCAAAACATTTAAACACACTTAAACCACCCCCCTGTCATCGGGAAAAGCTGCACTTTCAGCAGCAAAGATTACCATAAACACGTTGTGTGTGGGGTTAAAGGGACTGGGTGTTGGCAGGCTGGTAGAAATGGCTGCTTTACATGACACATGCAGCTGGCTGGCAGAAGCACTGACGATGAGTTTAGTAAGTCCCCTCCATATCCTTGGCAGCAGGCACTTTGAATAAATTTGAGAGAAATGGATTGTTGCCAGGCAAAGGCAAAAAAAGCACTAGGTTTATTGAAGCCATATTTTTATGATAAGCCTAAGAGCCAGAGACGCTCTCTAACACTGCTGAAGCGCGCTGCCAAAATTGTCCACCACAAATCATTTAACTGCAAGCAGGAAAATCTGCTTATTTGTGAGACATTTATGTTTACCACGAGAAAAAAAAAGAAGAAAAGAGGTCACATAGATCATCTGGTAACAAATGCTGTGATACATCAGCGCTGACTGGCTGCACTTATTCCCACTGATACCTCCGTGAAAACAGAAATCAGATAAATTACTGTCATCACAGAAAACATTTTGGTTCTATTCCACACTTTAGATTATGTGGTGTTCAACATGTAATGTCAAAATTCTTCCAAAAGATAAATTAGAGGAATGATTTATGACATTTGGATATCAATTTTGGTAAAGTCTGAGGTACTAAGAGCTACTCGCATTATTTGTACCCTGGCAAGAGTATGTTTTGGCCAAAAACAAAACAAAAAAAACACCATAAAGTATTTTTTTCAATTACGAGTTTGTCAATATGAAAATAATACACAAAACAAACAAAATACGGAGATATTTTATGAATATAAGCTGCTGTCACTGGCAATTATTTTAAATCTCTGGCAGATTTCCCCGCTTGTATAAAGAAAAATCCATTTCCAAATATGAACAAATGATTTAATGACTTATTGAGCCAGCTTTGTTTTGTATTGCAGAGCAGAGCTGAGCCTCTGAGTGGTTAAAAAGACAACTTACTGCGGATCATCTGACACACTATCTGTGTGGCTGAATCTACTGAAGTCAGAGAGCGTGGAGAGAAAGCACAACCACAGATAAACAACACTGAACAGAGAAACATGTCATCCACTCATGCAAATATTAGAAGACAGTGATGGAATTTTTAAGCGTTAGCATCGTGTTTGCGGCTGACAATGGGTTAGTTTATGAATATGTGCCATCTCAATTTGATCACCAATGTCTGAAACAAATTTGCCTGGTGGTTTTGTGTGACGTTAGTTCCTAGGTCAAATGACAAACCTCAAGCCAGCCACAAGGGGGCAGTCTTATCCAGAACACTGGATAACTGAACACAAGTTTACTGCAGCACTAAAACCACTGCCGGCATTAAAAAACAAACAAACAAAAAAACATTATGTGGCCATGATCTTAGAATTCATCTGACACTAAACCATTTTTAAAAAGTGCATGCATCTTTAGTTAGACAGCACATCAAGGATGTGGCTCTCTTTGTGTCTGTGACCACCACTTGCAGGATTGGCCTTAACCACAAAGGTCTTCATACAGTCTGTTTTATAAACAGAGCTGTCTCTGTGTTGTAGGGGTGTGAGAGAAAGTATGGCCTGTGGTTTGAATCCCACAACAGGAAAAAGGAGACTAAATCAAGACCAGACAGACTATTTTCTAAGATGGGTATTTGCCATATGGTACATTGTAGTAAAACATCCACTTGCCATATGTTTTTGGGTAAAAAAGATGTGTGCCTGGGAATATGCTTTAAAGCCAGCATCACTATAGTATTTCATTGGCACACTTTAACCTATCACTGTGTGATTGCTTACAAGTGGTCGGGCCAATCTTGATTTGATGTGGACTTAAGAATTGCTAATCAATTGTGATTCAAACTGGATCAAGTTTCCTTCAGTATCCACTGAAGTTGTTTCCTAATTGGATCTCTTGAACAGATCAAAGGCTGCCAGCTAAAGTCATGCACAGTTAATCAAAGAGCACATTCTCAAATGTTTCTTCTTCTCCAAATTGATCAGAAAAAAAAAAAAGCAAGGACAAGAGTAAGTATATTTTTCAGGCTATTCATGCACCCTTTTTCTAACGACAGCTTTTTAGCTAACACGATCAATTTACATTCATGTAAAAGAAAGGGTCAAAAACAGGTCATGCAATCTTCATATAGTTACATTTCATCATCCAAAGAAAAGCACTGCACTCTCAGGTCAGGGTCACATGCTGAAATTCAAAGGGATCATGGAAATAGAAGATCCCTTCACTTTGAAGTGAATTAAGCAGTTTTAGCTAAATGCAGCAAAGATTCATTAAATAACAGTGTAGCTGCCGGAGGGAGCTCACGTTGCTGGAAGGCTGCTGTCCACCCAAGACGTTCCTTCATGTGGATCATCCCCTTCCCTCCGTGGCTGTCCCTTCTGTTGGCACGTATCGGTTGTTTCTGTTGATGCGGTTGCCATGGCAGCGGGCACAGGAAGGAAGCTGGAGGGACTCAGGGTGATGATACATTTAGGTGAGGTCGGCATTTGACAAGCCTGCTTATCATCTCCCTCTGCATCTGCAGCTATCAGAAAACCAGCAACTCCTTTCCTCATTCCGACATCCTCCCGGTGTGGCACAGGTGATCGCTTCCCCGCTGTGCTGATGGGGCTTGTTTGAAACACAGAGACTGCTGTGGCATTTGCTGCTAGAGTCGATGAATGGTGGAAGAGTTCCTCTGAGCACGAGCGAGCTGGAGTACTGCAGAAAGCAAAGCAAACTAAACCTTTTTGCTGCCTGGTTATCATCCTACGTCATGAGACAGCATTCCTCCGGAGAAGCCTAGTTCTTTTTAAAAAGGCATAAATCACAAACTCCTTCAGAGCAGACAAAGTCAAAGCAAAATTCACTGAACACTCTGCTGTTTGTCATTTTGTGATGAACAGCTACATTCTGGGAGGCTTATTATTGGACTGTAAATTCCCCGAATACATGGCAGGGAGGGAGAGACTGGCCAGCTGCCGGCAGTGAAACGGCCAGGCTTCAGTCCCAGCCTGTTCAGGGTCAGGGAAGGAAGAAGGCCTCATTTCCTTACATCCTGAGGGTGGGTCAAATGTTCATGTTCTCTGAATGTTTATTTGTGTGTGGATGCATACAGTACATTCTTGTGTGTGTATGTACGTGTTGCATTTGTGCCTATGATGGCAGTTTGGGGGGAAATATAATGTGATGTAACTGGAACGTTTAAGTCAATTACTTATTTTGTTTGGTCCCTCTTTCTCTTTTTTAAATTTGCATTTTATCAACTCAACATACAGCAAAACAGATGTTTAATACTTCTGATGTTTCACTGGTTTTTGCGCATTCCTGCATGAACTACAGCAAACAGCTAAAAAGCACCACTACTGGGCTAGATATCAACTCTATTCAACTCTGTGTCAAACAAATGGAGACTAAGCAAAGAATTCCATATCAAAGCTTTAATAAATATCCGACAAATCCCCCTTTTTCTCTCGGAACACCCATCAGATTTCTATTGAGGATTCACTCCCTCGAAATTCTCAATATTCAATCAATGTCACGACATCTGTGCCAGAAGAAAAAGCTGGAAACTGGAGGCGTGACTCTTAATAACTCTCCAACCGGACTGAGAATGAAACGTCAGCTTAACTAGGAAATAACACCGGATAAGGCCGGACTGTGAAATTACATAAGAGTCCTAAACTGACATTTTTCAAGAGAGAAACACTGCAATCACACTGGATTTGTGTGAGCTGTAAAATATACAACGGTATTGTTCTTTGACAGCTCATAATCCTCACCTTGTCTCCTGACACCAAATGTATAATTTGAAGCTTTGGGTTGGCCTGCTGTGTGCAGACTTTCTCAAATTCAATAAGCAAAAGGCTGCAAGTTCATCACAGAGTGTCTGAAACAAGTTTAAATAAGAACCAAGCCTCTTGCTAACTTACTGTTACCCTACACTGGATATAAGCAGCGGTGGAAATGATGATCTGGTGAAAAGCAATGCCAAAAGGAAAAATGAAACTCCAGCTGGAAAAATCTCAAGTATTTTCTACCAAGGAAACAGCACTGAAGAAAACTGACTAACATGAACATTGGTTTTGGACAGATATGCTACAGCTGAGATAATCAAGTGCAATTTTTCAGTGTTTTCAGTGGCAGTCAGGAGTATCAGTGTCAGATATATCAAAACTTGGACAAGAAACTAAAATTATCTGCACGGCAAGATATTTGATGTGGAATAAGTGACCCTTTTATAAAATAAAAGTTCAGCTGAAATAATACTGCTGACTCTATTTATGAATAACAATAAAAGAGATCTCAGCAGATTGAACATTACACTCCTGCTAATACTGGACTCACAACAATTCCTGCAAATTCCCCGCAAAGAGGAATTTTTTTTTGCATCCCCAAGGAGATTTTGAGCGGAGCCAAAAGAAAAGAAGATGCAAAACTATTTCTTTAAACAATTTGTTAGTTTGGTGATTCATTTGCCAAACATAACAGGAACAACTGTCAATCATATAGTCAGATTTTAACAAAAAATGTCTTGCCTGAGCCAACAAAAACTGTAACCCTAAGGAAAAAAAATCTGATGCATTGTTCTCCTTTGTTAAACCAGAGCCTCCATTAATAACAATGGGGAATGGTTATGCTAGTAGTTTTTAATCTAGCTTGGAGCTGCTGGGCTGTAGAGGTATGATAATTTTACTTCATTTCCTTTTTCACTTCAAAATCAAGCCCTCACCTTAGTTGTCTCAAGTGACACTGCAGAGCGCGCTCTGTAACCACTTAAAGACTTTTAAAGGATGCTTAAAATTCAGAGGAAGCCCCCTTTAAAGAACAACACATAAAAGCACAAAAACAATCCTGATGGCTCTGCTTTTAAAACAAAAAACAAATAAAACAAAACATTCATTAAAAAAAAAATTACTGTTTATAAAAATTAATGGGGATAAAAAGATCTGGTATTGAGGAAAAACGTGTTAAGGTTAAGACCTTTGCTCAGAGGTGACCATCAGATGAGTTACAGTCTCCCTGGGGTGTTCTGCTTGGGGCTGGGGGAGGCTACAGGGCAGAGGCTCACTCCTCCTCCTTATGCCTGCTGCATGGATCTCAATGCAAGGTGTAGATGTAGACTGCTTCCCTTCCTGCGTGTCCTTTTTACTGTGGTTCTCCGTCTGAATCTGTGTGTAGGGTTTAAGGGGCGGGCTGGGGGATGGACTGGGAGATTCTCCTGGAGGGACGTCTAAGCTAGAGACCTCTAGACTGATGCATCACCCCATTTATACAACACACAAACACACACACACACACACACACGAAGGGAATATGTAATGAGATTCGAGTAAAATTAGTGACATGAGGATGATCACACCACGACGGTCATAAGACACGAAGCACACACAGATGTGGTGAGGGTTGGTTTTACGCAAGAGAGGGGAAAAGAAGGCATTAAGGAAACACCGTGGCATACAATGACAAGAGGTGAAGGAAGTAGATGGAGAAGGAGGGGGGAAAGGAAAACAATAAATGCAAAATCAATACATGAGCTCTGATGGATGATACACACAAGCGCAACACACGCCCTCTAGAGTATATCTAACAAGTCAAGCAGTTGTTCTAAAAAAAAAAAAAAAAAAAAAAATGCAAACACCATCAGAAAATCAGGCTGCAGTGAATTCAGACATTTAAATAAATAGACATCATCTCCTGGTGATGCCTGTCACTGCAGCTAAGTCAAATATAGAAATATATAAAACACAGCCCGACATTCCTCTTATAAGAGGAATGTTGCTATAAATCCTCTGTCCTTTACAGCAATCCACTTTGGTCCCTCTCTGACCCCAAACCCAAACCCCAACAGCCTGTGGCAGGTTCAGTTCAGCTCGAGACAACAAGGCAAGTAAAACCGATTCAGCTGTCTGGAAGAAATGCAGCTTCCAGGAGTCCAGCAAGGAACAGCAAATAATCATGATTTTTCTTCTACAAAGTTATTGTCATGTTAAATAATCATGACCAAATACTAACCAAAATGTTATTTTTGCCACAAGCAAGCAGCCCTAAACATTAAACCGATTTCAATCAATTCCTAACAGTCTCCTCCAAACACCCACATGCTGCACACAAACAATGTACGATGCTACTAGAAATAATCACAGCACATCAAGGAATCCACGGAGCAAGCAGAAATTTGAAACTTGTGTCCAGAAAGACCTTACGTCTTAAATCTGCTTTTGCTTCAGTCAGAGTCAGAACCAATGAAAACTCACATCTGGCCTCCATCAGCCACTCCCATTTGTACAATACTAGAAAATAATCAAAAGCTCAAAGGTTTTATTACAAACACATGCAATTTGATATGAACACCTACTCTTGCCAGTTAGTGTGTAAAAAAAAAAAAAAAAAAAAAAAACATTTTAAACACTCAAACATCGAAACAGCTGATTTATTTTAATATCTGTCTTTCACACTGATCAGTTTGATCAATTCTGTATTATAAAGTAATTCATTTAAATTATTCATGGGCTACATCCACTCATATCTACTAATCTTCAGCCATCATCTTCAGCCTTATTTAAACAACTGTTCAAACAGGATTTTCTGCTGTCAGACTTTTTCCAGCACCATGCAGAACTGTGTGTCTACAGACAAGCTCTGAAAGAGTTTATTTGCCCCAATCAATGACAGGCTGAAAAAGTCACAGTGGTATAACCTGTCCCCAGATAACCTGTCCATTAAGCTATTCATTAAGATATCACAAAAGTATTAGTTAGTAAATATTAGTTAATTTTAGTAAAGACTGTGTCCAAGTTAACAACAAATGTATATATCTACGCATATGCTGTTATAAGTTCTACACCCAAACAACAAATATTTTATGGACAGAGTAATATTTATGTATGCAATATTTGCAGTTAGACTAAACCAAAAAAAAAATTATATATATATATATATAAAATTTTTTTTTTTTTTTTACGGTTATGCAAGTTCAGTTGCAAAGGATGATGCAGAAATCCCTTGGTTATTACTCTGGTTAGTAGCATTAACATGTTAACTGCATTCAGGTATCACATTTTGCCTGCCCCCCCCCCCCCCATCCGCCTTTTTTGTGTGACGCTTACCTAAGAGGTCTGTCGCCCCCTATCGGTGAAGTGGCGGTACTCCGGCTATTTTGTCCTCCGTCCTCTTTATCGTTATTCTTCTTGCGTAGTGGCGCTGGCACATATCCACTCTGGTTGCTCTTGTTTGGCAGGTACTGGTTAAAGGGTACGGCGGTCCGTGGCTCGCTGACAGACGTCCGTCGTGCCAGCATGTCATCCTTACGGACGTCTGGCATCTTCCTGTGAGGAGCACCGTCGGACTCCGAGTCGCTGCCGCGGCCTAATGAGACGAACAGAGGTGGAAATAAGTGTTCGCTGGCGTCAGAGGACACATTTGTCATCGAGGTTGTATATATATATATATTTTTTACCCCATGTGGAAGAAACAGACTTATAGCACTTGACATATATGTACTGTGTGTGTCTCTTAAGACTTTAGAGACACAGACTTCGTCTCATACTATGATTTACACATTGAAGTGGCCTCTTTGCCATTTTTCAGATCAAGCAAACATTTTGCTTGAGAAAAGTGTGAAAATGACCTGAGTTAATCATGGTTCATGGTTCGAGAAAAACAAGCTATTAAACGACACAACTCCAAAAATGTGTTAGAAGTTATCAGACTCAGACATACTCTACAGGGAACTAAATCTAAGCACTTTACTGCACCTGTGGTGGAGCATACTGTATGGATGCAAGAGAGTCTGATATGTTCAAGCACCTTTTCAGCAAAAATGATTCCCCTTTAAGTTTTCTACACAGCAAGAAAAATGGAGCTTGCTGAGTCATTGCCAGAGAGAGAGAGACAGAGGGAGAAGAGGAAGAAGAGAGAAAGAGATTAAACCAAAAATAAGTTCAGAGGAGAAACTGTTGATTGAAGAGTCTCATGGCGGAAAGCCCAGATTTCTTTCTTTAAACCTACAGAATATCTCCTTAAGCTGTTACATCATATAAGCCTTATGAAGAAATTACAGTGGTCTTATGGTGTTATTATATGCAGTGCATTCCTGTGACTGAGCATAAATCAGATGCAAGCCTGTTTTTATGAAACATAAATCATCACTAAATTTGTATTGTGCAGCTCGTGCTGACTAAATTTTAGCCTGCAGTAAGGAAGAATTCACTCAGGATGCCACCGTGTGGGTCTGAATCTGATTTTAAACATACTGTTAGCTTTGCAATGCCAGTGGCAACACCTGGCTTTGCAGAAGTGCACTGCTCAAGGACTTTCCCTACTTGGGATCTTAAATTCCTCTGTGTGATGGCCCAACGTGATCCTATAAGAACATACAGAAGAAAGAAAATGAAAATCAGACTCGCTGAGGGGGTCACATGTTTAAAGTTTGAGTGATTTACTGAAGACACACCAGTCATTTCCATCATCATTTGGACATTTTTTTGCAAATCACAGACTAAACATGTTCAAACAGCAGAAAATAGATAGCTGCAGCCTTGCTTTACCCAAGGTCTCCAAAAATTCCTCTCAAAGATGTTCTGCACATGTGCTACTGTCCCCTCCCTTTGAGTGCACGTGTACTCAGGCTGTGACCTCTAAATTTATGACTCAATGTATATATTTTCCAAGCGCAAACCCAGAATTTTAACCAGATCCAACCCATAAAATCTTCCTTTAGTTTTGTGGACATACACGTAGAAACAGCCGTCACGTTCTGAACTTGTGGAAACCTTTTTCCTATCAATGCACTTTTTATGTGGTCTCAAAGATTGACAAATCAAGCTCTGAAAAAGACCTTGAGAAATCTGCACTTCCAACAATGAAGGGTTCAACTGCGGCTCTTAACCCATGCACTGGAAACATGAGTGACTCTACCATCCAAGTCAATCCATCTTTAAGGAGCAACACATGTTTTTGCAGGATGATGTGCTCCCGCTGCACATATGGTAACAGTGCAGCTTGAGGGAACATTTATCATGGGTCAGTGCCATACTGTACCAAGGGTTTAGAAAAATACAGTGACATCAATAGTCATCATCATCATCATCATCATACACTCATAATGCAGTAAAAAGGAAAAGCTGTGCAGCCTAGCTCAATAAGCACCAAAGACACTGAAGAGCTGAAACAGAATTATAAATGTCCATATCCACAAAAAATTCTAATAGCACGAATGTGAAATAAAGTTTGCCACTTCCTGGAATACAGTGTGTACAGAATGAATGCACACGCATATAATACGATTTTTTTTTCCTATTAATTAAACAATATGTTGCTAACTAAAAATACAAGATAGCACTTATTATAACTGTGAATCTAGAGAAATAAATATATTGAGGCTAGCACTTCCCTTTGAGATAATACACAGCCTGGAGGAGAAACTAGAACTTCAGTGATGATCTTGTACAATGTCAGCCTTAATGTCAGCCTCCTCTTTACCTCATTTTTATATGTTATCTATTTTTGTTTCTATATGTATAGGTTGGCACTCTCACTTTGATGTTTAGTTACTGTAGATTGTATTTTTTCTTGCTGCAGTAACACAATAATTTCCCTTGTGACATCAATAAAGGATCTCTCTAGCAGCTCATTCAGCTCCTGTAATAGGAGATCATGAACTGTACATGCGGCAGTATAACAACAGTAAATTAGTTATTAAATTCGTAAATTCCTTTTTTCTAAAGCTATGCTATCAGTTTATAACAGTGTTTAATGAGTTATGTATGAAACCAGCAGTGTGAAAACATGGGTAAGAAAAAAAAAATTTGAAGTTACACTTGGGAGTGATATTTTCAACAAAACCTTTATAACCATCTCAGTTACATCATTCAATCATTCTTTCAAACAGATTTTGACTGGCAGTGGGTGCTGCTCTGCAAACAGAGAAATTGAGAAGGACAGTTTTACTATACAAGCACACAGAAGTGCCTCATTTATCAAAACTGTATCCATCTCCACACACGGCCCAAACAAAAGGGCATTGCCAATATCGAATTTCTTGATTGAATCAAACTTCCTAATTTCTGTCAGGGCGAAGTAAGTTTTCAGTGCTGAACAGAGAAAGGGCTTTGTCTAAAGGTCAGGGCAGGGAAAACCTGGTGGAGTCAAGTTTGTATGCATGTTAATAAAAGGATGCTTTTGTTTGAGGTGCACTCTACGCTCCCTGGGTTATAAATATCCCATTCTCACTTCTCTAGTTTGTGCCTGTGGGTCTCATTTGAACACTATTACCATTATATATTTTGATAAACAGGATTAATCAATATCATAAGACTGTGGGGCTAAATATGTAGCCCTTTAAAGCATGTCTGAATCACTAAGTGCTTTTGAATTAGAATAAATCCATCAAAACTTAAAAGGAAATTCCACATCTGATAACTTTATGCTGTAATCCAACCCGCCAACTTATTCTTCATCAGCTAACAACTCCCTTAATTCTTTGCAAATCTTTGGATCAGACGTAGGTGTCAGCAGTTTGGCAGTGTGACTAATCAGCTGTGAGTTACACGTGTTGGTGGGAAAAATTGATTAGGTAATGCTTCTGTAGTATAAACAAGAGGGGTTGAAGCAATGTTGGTGGCAGCTTTGCATTCTGAGCAACTGAGGCTACTATGAGAGAACACAGGGCCCATTTATTCCTGTAAGTTTCCTCTTGTATAATAGTTGAATACCCTTGAAAAACCATTTATGGGTTCCTGCCAGAAAAGCTGTTAAGCTATTGTTAGATTTGGGGGTGCTCAGGCCCAAATGGCCAGAAAGGCATGCACAGAGGGGCAGCACTGAGGCAACTGTACAATAATTCAGTTCAATTTTCATTTAGGTCTTGGCATAACGAACAATTTCAGTCATACTGTTAATGAAGCAGTGGTCATATACAGACGATGCAGCACTTATAACACCTCCTGTGAAGCACAGGTAGAGCTGGACTGAATCTGGAGCCTTTTTGACTTTTCCTGTGAGCGTTGCTGTGTTTAATTCCCATTTCTGACACGATGAGAAAGTAACATAGGCTATACCAGTGGGGGAGAACTCACATTTAACCTGGTTTAGGCTTCAGCCACAGAGAGCTAGATACGTGTCAGGAACCATCTGGCAACCACCAGTTGTGAGGTAAAATGATGTATTCCCCAACCAGTTGGTGACTGGTTGCTGGAGGTTGTTGGCTGTGACTAGCGTGAAATTGGTCACAAAGAGGTGCGTGGTGCTACACCTCAAATGTCCTTGCAATTACTTTGATGACTAGTAGGTTGCTGTGGTTGCCAGTAGTATGAAGTAAGATGCCCACTTGTCAGCAAACTCTTGCTAACTACTTGTCCAGCGGTAGTGAAATTATGAAGAGCGAGACACAAACTGTAAATGGAGCACGTTTGTCTTCAAAGTAAAAGTTGTGCTTTTTTAAAATTTTGTTGGTTGTAGCAATAAAGAACAGCCTTTACTTAGAAGGCGAATGTTCTCCAGTTTGTGTCACACTTTTTCAGGTTTTACTCCAGCTAAGAGAACGAATGGTGAGTGTTTGCAGACAAGTCGACGCCTTCCACACAAACTATGGCCAATCAGCTAGCGACCAAAGCAAACACAAGGAGGTTTTTAGTGCAACCGACTGCACCTGGCAACAACCAGCAACCACTCACCAACTGGTCAGGGAATACACATTTTTCCACCAACCAGTCTCTAGGCCTGTGTGACTCAGGCCTTCCATAGAGCCTACCTTAATTAGTGAACATAAGTGGACAGATATCAGCTACTAAAAATTTGTCTGGTTCTCTTTTTCCCTTTTTTAGGCTACTGTGTGTGAACAAAAGCTGTGTGTGTGTATAAATGGTTAACATTACTGCCAATAAAAGGGTTTCTACCAGTGTATTACAAGCCCAGCATCATACCAAGCCTACACGCTGCAGCTACTATAACCTATGTTATTAGTCTACCATTACTGTTGATTACTCATAAAATCAGCTTAAAAAATGAATACAGCTGGGGTCAACTTTCAGTACACTGACCAAAACCTGCTTATTGGTCCATGTTTAGGATGTTTTGGATAACAAACTACCACTACCAAAAATTATGGCTACTTATCTACAACAATAACATACACACTCTTAAACAACAGGATTCATTCCTTTGTTTTTAACAGCAGAAATTTAGAGTGGATTTCCCCCCTAAAGTACTATGACTGCTGATGACAACAAGGGACAACAGTTTCCTTTGCACTTCCCTCAAAACAAAAACACAGTGAGGCAGGATGCCCCCCCCCCCCCCCCCCCCCCCCCCCCACACACACACACACACAGCTTAGCAATTTGAAGTATTACACTTTGTGACGACTGCTGTAATCTTTTATAGTTTACCATTAAATTTTAAAATGGTCAAATCCACAAACAGTCTAGCAATTAACAGCTTTCAATGACAGCATGTAGTCAGCCTGACATTATAAAATACTCTTGTGAGACCAAAATGTATTTTTAACTCAAATTCTGACATCAGCACAAACCACAAAACCATTTCAAAGCTCTTTTGCAGCTTATGTTTCTCTCACAGGGGTAATGCTAGCATGCTGGATGCCTTAAACTACCCATATAGTAAGCTGTTTTCATAACAAAAGCAAAGCGACACGAAATCTAGAGACAACAGCAGAAAAATGAATGAGTGAAATTTGAAAATACACACATTTTATCTCATTATCATTTGGTACCTTAAAAGTAATAGAGTTTTGTTTTTATTACACTGAAGACTTCAAATTATATGTAATCATGTCTTCTGTTCTCAAAAGCAAAAACTGCTGGTTTCATCACAACTGACAGATCACTCAGGTGTCAGATCAGAACCACTAAAAGCTCCTTCATGCAAACACAACTTTCTTTGTCTCACATACTGTATCGGGATACGTCATGTCTTCCTCAGTCTTTCGTGCTGTCACTCTTCTCAGCACACACTTTACTCAAGAGACACATCAACAAGAAGTAACCAGGGACAACAGGTTCAAACATCAAGCACAGAGACACTTTTGTGTGGATGTCAGTGCCACGAGGAAACCTTTACGGAAAGATACAAACACACACACACACACACACACACACACACACACACACACACACACACACACACACACACACACACACACACACCACAAGACTGTGAGCTTGGACAAGTATGATAGTTGAGGCACCTTTTCAGTAATACACATACTATATTAGATAAACAATGCAGAAATGGAGTCAATAGAAAAACAGAGTCATAAAGCAAAACTGTTGCAATATGCATTTTCAGGGGAAGAAATTGGGACTGATTTCACAGTGCTTTTTTAAGTGTCTCACTGTTTAAACTATGGTTTAAAGTCTGTTTACTTCTCCTTGGATAAAAATATGATATGTGCGATAAAAAAAAATACACCTTCGAATTTCTGATGTAGAAAAAAAATGGACATCAGATTCTCGTGAAGGTTGCTGCCTTGCCAATTTGATCTTTTCATGAATTCAGAATTTTCCCTTCCAAAAACATAAATAAATGAAATGTCTTTGGTGTTACATCACCTGCTTGGATTTCAGCTAGCTGGAGCATGTGTTAATATTGCATAACTGAAATGTGTTTGAAACAAAAACAAACATAGAAGGATTCGTTAGTGAAACTGGGCTCAAGGATGTTTTCTGACCCTGCAGCTTGATGTCAGATGAGGTGAAGCACACAGAGCTCCTGCTCTAAGAGTTATAACAGACAGTACCCCTCATACTGGAGGGCTACCTCAGCATATGTACACTCTACAAACACACACACACAGCACTGCCAGCACTGAATTCCTTTCACAATGCATATGACTGTGGCTAAAACAAAACAATGATCGACTTCAAAACAGTGGAGTTTATTCACGTTACTCTTTCAAACAGCCTTTGACTTCAGCTGGGCGTTGTCCTGCAAAAACACAGCCAGAACAACAAGCCTTGATACAGTAGCATTCAAAGGACAATAAACCTCATTTATCTATATGCTGCATCTGTGCACCTTGTCCAACCTGCACAAAGACTCACTGCTCACTCGCAAGAAAAATAGCTATTACTAAAACAACACTATGGCTACTGAACATATTCCATGTGCAAACTGCAAATTTAAAGAGCAGTTCAATGCGAATTTGAAGAGCATAAACTAGACTTTTTTCCTACCATCACTGCTGGTGCGGGCGACCAGGACGTCTGGTGACGGGGTCTGTCTTGAGCGTGATCCGAAGGAGTCCAGGCTGTCGAATGAATCCTCGCGCCCGTGGCGTGGCGGAGAGAGAGAGTCACTGCGCTCAGAGTCCCAGCAGTCAATGTAGCCGCTGTCTCGGATGCTGCGTTTAGGGCTCTCTGCCTCTTCCGCCTCCTGAGAAAGGATACTCACAGTTTATAAAATGCATATGCATAAAGAAGGAGACCTAACAAATGGGGAAAAGCAGCAAAAGTAATCAAGCACCCTAAGAATAACTAGGAATTTCCGCTGCATGTTCTATCAGTCGTCACTAAAGTCCTCCAAACTTGTTTGGCCTTAGATTCATATCCACTACAAACACCTTGCTTTGAGTCTCCAGTCTGCCCACATCTACTTTTTCCAATAACCTTTCTCTCCTCCTCTGCCTGCATCACTCTTCATTATTCTCTCTTCACCTCAGTGACCCCTCCCTTTCTCTGTCCACAGTTTAAATGTGTTGTTGTAGCTGATGGAAGGTGGGGAAAAGCTTTTCCTGTCTACCAAAAGACTTCCTGCCCCTGACCCCCTCTACCATCTGTTATGAAACCCTTGTAAATGTGTTTATGTTTTTCAAACAGGCTCTCCAGCAGCAGAATTTATGTGCAATTTTTATTTATTTATCTTTTTACATACACGCAACTTTCACATGGTTATATGCCACTAGAGTTAAGTAAGAAAACGTCTCCTTCCAAAGTCACCCTTTGCACTGCACTTAAACTAAGCTATTAACAAAAAATAAATAACTGCAGCTGAGCTCACATTCACATACTTTTTGCATTTCAATCATCAGCTTTTGTAAGGTCAATCTTCCATTTAGCAGCTGTTGGAAGTGCGGTGGGAAGTGAATAGTCGCTCTGGAATTTGTGCACCTGCACCTGATGAGCTTTCCTTCGTTTTATCAAAGTTTTTCATTTTATGGAATTATGGTTTTGTTTTGTCCATCTGCAATGCGTGAACATCTCGGAAAGTAATTTCTCAGTTTTACAGAATAGCAAAAAAAATGCACAGAGCTGACATCATGGCTATGAATGACTGTCACAGAGGGTGTGTGTATGTGTGTGTGGGCGAGTGCGTCTTGAGGGTTTGCTAATTCTAACCTCTCTGTCCTCTTGGGTCCTTAAAAAGGTAAAGTTCAGTTTTCATGACTGGATTTGGGGGGAAATGTGTTATTCTTTGGCTAAGATCATATCTCAGTACAGTGAACAAATGCTTGTTTAGTCCACCCCAAAATAAGCAATCCCACAGAAGCTGTGTGTCATGCTTTGGGTCACTTTGGCTGTTCAGATGAATTACTGCAGAGATCAAATATATGATAACAAATGATCTCTCTACCGGTGTGGTTACTAAGAGATGTAGAATACAACAGTGAAAGTAAATGCTGACTATATTATCCATGCACTTGAAATTTCCATTAAATTTGTACCCCTGGCATTACTAAACATGGGTTCTCCAACCTTTCGCATCTGTGACAGCAGGCCCTCAAACTCTTTCAGGTCCAACGTGGGCCCGTTGTAGGATGTACAGCTGTTGGCAGCACGGCCCAACCAGTAGATAGTAATTAAAACCTGAAGAAAAGAAGAAATAAAATCAGAAATCATAGCAAAATCAGCTGATACTTCCAATCTAAGTAAAACAGGAAACATAACTCTAGAGAGATTGTTAATCTTTGAACCACCTGATCCCACTTCACTGCCAAGTCAAAGCAATCCATCTTAATTCCATTCAGTCTTGTATCATTGTATAGTTTAACATTTTTAAAGATAGTAATTAAAAAAAAAAATAACAGATGTTAACACATTAAAAATAAATCCTAATCATATTCAGGAATCACTAAGAGAGAAAAAGCAGTTTGGACAGCAGCCTCACAGGCCACTGGCTTCCCAAGCCTTCAAAATGATACCTTGGATTCGCACTGCTCATTAGCCTGTCAACTCAAAGTATGCTACACAGGTGGATGTATGGTATGTTCATGCAGCAAGGCAGTCAAATGGCTATAAATAATATTGGTTGCACTGAAGGCAAAAAAATCACCCACTCTTCCTTTCACTTTTTCCCCCCTCTTGAAAACAATGCCAGCTGGTTTCCTGGTAATTGCAGCCCAGCCTCTTCCAAAGAAGTGATAATTTAGCAAATGCATCTGGCTCAAACAACACTGAAGCACTGTTCAGACACTGAAATTGGTCACAGGCACTTCTCATGCTGACATATAGCCACCTTTCTGTGATCACAGTGATTTATAGTTGCCTCTTAGCTAGCTTAGTGCTGGGTATATCAATTACCTGGTCATTCTTAACTCTCTGAAACACATTAACAGCAGCTGAATGAACACCTGAAAGAGTCGGTACTTTTGTTTTTGGCATCACTGTAACGAACGGCCTCGAGGAGGAGCTGAAGAACTGAAGTTCTTTTGTCAGCTAAATGTCTAAAATGCAGAAGTTACACTGACTCCAGCCAAAAGGAGATCACACAGAGCTGCACCTTTAGCACTGTTGGCAAAGAGCTCCCAGCTATATTTACTGTGTCCATGTCAACGAGCTGTCCACAGGGAGCGCTTTGATAAGAAAGCTCAGCAAGGCTTAATGTGTTTATTTCAGTCATACTGTCAATGTAAACAACTTCTGCCATTCAAACACACTTGGAGGGAGTGCAAAGGAACCGATCTGCTGATCAGAAGAAGCACAAGGCCAAATGAGTCCATTTATGTGATGCACTGTTAGATCCTGAAGGGAAATAAACCTTTTAGCCTTAGTAAAAGGTCAGCTTCACTGAGCTGCAACTGTGAACAATTACTGCATAAACCAGTCATTGATTGTAACTATCATACACTTTTAGTTTTAAAAGTCATATTTTCAAAACCATCCAAGATTTTTCGTCTAATATCCTGACACTGCAAAGGTGAAGGTGTGACACTGCACAAGTGAAGCACCACACGGTAGCTGCTGAGGTTAAGCTTCATTGGCTGCATGCTGTAGCTCCCAGCAGCAGGGTGTGGAAAGCAAGTTCAGTGTCACCACAATAACAAACAGATTTGTGCCAGTTCCCACTGGAACTGGGTCAGCACCAGATGTGTTTCACTTGCTTACTATTGTGCATCCATATTGATCCCAAACTACACAATCACATTCCAAAACCCTGCCAGCATGATTTACACATGCAGCACGAATACCAGCCAAATGGAGAACCATGGAAAAACTGAAACCTGGACACGAGCGCCATGTTAGAGAAGATCAAAGGTAACATTTGTTTAAGAACATGTCAGTGGAGTTTCGACAGGCCTGACAGCTTAATGAAGCACAGTGTCACACTTGCTTTGCCTTGTTTGAGCAGCTGGCTGTCAGCGCACACGTGGACAGACCTGTCGAGGAAGTTTGACTGGGAAACAACAGTCACCACTTTAGTTCATGTGCAAACACACTTAAAGTCACATACTACATGTCACGAACGAAGCCAAAAATGCACCTATGATGCCTACGCCAGTGCATGCAGATGTACATACGGACACAGATTTTTTTTTTATAGCAGTCATCACTATGCACAATCAGGCCTTCTTGTTTACACTTTCACCTGCTAAATAACTGTCTCGTGAGCTCAGAGGATTCAGCAGTATTTAATCCAGGCATGCTCTTTTTTTAAAAAAAATTATAACGTCCCAGCTGCTGTTTGCTAAACACCACCTTTGTCACCACATCAGCAGATTCTTCTCAGTGCAGTTTCTTCACCTCAATATTTGATGTGTTGCAGAGACAGCTGCTGTCAAATCCCAGTCCTTAGTCCTGAATCTACAGAGCAGATCCACAGTGTTGCAGCATATCCCAGCAGAAGGTCCTTCCAAAAGTGCTGGCTGCTGGGAGTATGCTAGCCATTTGCCACTGCTGAAAATGCTGGAGTCCCCGTGTTTAGTCAGCTAAATGAGCTAACAGGCCTGACCACTGCTGCAGCTCAACACATTAACTTGTACAGTGCACAGCAGCATCACAGAGAGAGGAGGGGAGGACAGAGAGCGAGAAAGAGAGAGAGTAGAACTGCTTTGACTGCAGAGTAGGCAGGGCCAGCATTATGTGTTCTACTTCTTAAAGCAGCATCATTAGAAAAGGAAAGGAAGATGCTGATTTGAGCAGACGGAGACAACACAGGGACTCTAAGAATAAATAATTAAAAGACTTTCAGTATAGCAAGAACAAAGATATGATAATAAAACATAACCTACTGAATGTAATGCTATAAAGGATAAAACAGACAGAATAGAAAGTAACAGAATAGAAAGATAACAGATAATTCAAATATATCAATTATTATTGATATAGCATCAGTTCACAAACAGTTGTCTCAAGGCACTTTTATATAAAGTTAAAGACCCACAATAACAGAGAAAGAACCCCAATGACCCAGCAACCCCCTAAGAACACGATGGTGGGGAAGAAGAAATACCTTATAACAGGAAGAGATAACAGCAGTGGAAATCAAAGATAGTGAAAGCAAAAAGAGAAACACTGGGCCAGAAAAACTGCCCTTCCAAACATATATTTAGCACACAAACAAATTATCCCACTGTAATCCAGCACCATCACTTACATTCTTGAGCTTTCGACTGCAGTCACTTCCCCTGGAGAAAGAGAGAGACACACACGGAGCAGTGAGACTTCTGGTGCTATTCAGTGAAATGTCTTACATAAAGATAACAGCAGACAAGACTTTCCATCTCCCACATATCTATAGGAAACCTGAAAACTCTGTGAAATGGAGGAATCTGCAGTGAATATAGCCCACGCAGGGAAAACTAATATTTCTGGTAAAACTTTTTATTAATAGTCTTAGCAGTTGAATGACTGCTGAAATAAAAAGTAAAGGAGCATTCCTAGATGTGTCATTTTAGTTATCATTCACAAAGAGAAATTCTTTTTAGCAGATAGAAGACACACATGTCACAGTAGAAGCCAAGTGAGCTGACTGCCAACTGATTTCTGGGCGGTGCAGCATCTCTGTGAGAACACCACAGCGGTGACTACTTTGCACCACAGATGTTGCCAACAAGAAACAATGTGGATCTTGCAGACTACCACGTGGAGCTATAAATGGGGAGTGGAATGAAGCAGTTGTAAAACTGACCAACACACACTCATGTTGTAGAAATACAAACTTCTAGGCTGAGAGGTAAAGACAAAGAACGAGAAAACAAAGGCTAAAACACAAACATGTATACAAAGTAGGAAGTGTGAGATCTTGTTTTCTTAACTAGTTTCAATGAAACAAAATCCACAATCTATCTTCCTTAAGCTATGCAAGACCTGTGCAGCCTGAAGAATGGAGAAATATCTATCACAGTGCAGCTGGGCTGCACATAGAATTTGTGTGGCTGATTTGCTTTCATCCATGTTCCCCAAGACTGCTGAGTCAACCTGTTTGTTTGATGTGCAGATGCACACAACGCATTTTTAGATTTGGGTTCCCTCTTTCTGCAGTGGACATAAACATCTTTACGAGGGCTCTCAGAAGCATCATCCCAGCTTTACATGTCCTCATTTTTTATATATATATATATATATACACACATATATATATACACAGACACACACACACACACACACTTAGCCAGGGCCAGGTCGTGGGGACGGCATCCCAAGCAGAGAAACCCAGACCACCCTCTCCCCAGCCACCTCCTCCAGCCTATAAGGGGAGCACTGGGGCGTTCCCAGTGTTCCCAGGCCAGCTGAGAGATATAATCTCTCCAGCGTGTCCCGGTCTGCCCCGGGGCCTCCTCCCAGTAGGACATGCCTGGAACATCTCACCCAAGAGGCGACCCAGGAGGAATTTTAGTCAGATGCCTGAACCACCTTAACTGTAAATGTAGTCAGTTAGTAGTCAGTAGTCCCAAAATTTCTACGGCCTTGGCCCACACTAAGTTTGGCTCAGTGATTGAGCAATCAGCTAGAAATCAGGGAACTATTTTTATGCTTATCTCTGTTTTGATGAGCAAATAAAAACTCATCATGTTTTCTTTCAGCTTATTTTTCTATTTAATTGTATTGCTACTAGATAAATGTGCCATTTAAAGTGGAGCCGAATTACATCAACAAAATTATTACACTTGTAAATTTGTACACATGCCAAAACAAGTGTAAACAAACACAGATGCAAACATGAAGACGAAGGATCGCTCCATCTCCAGAAGCACCTTTCTAAACCCTTCTGTGAATGAAACCTTGGTTATACACAGCCAGCATGAGGACAGTGCATCCCAAACACACCCACACATTCACACAAACACATATAGTATGACAAGCTAGATGCAGTTGGCGTTGTTACCAAGCAACAAAGTAGGAGTCATGGTTCAGTGAGTGATGCACACCCTTGTGTTGTATTTGGACAGAGACCAGTTGTGTCTAACAGATATGCCATTGTTGCTTCACTGGCACAGGCTCACGCAAACGTCCATTGACTCTCATCTACTTATTTGGGTTTCAGTGAACTGCTTGATTGTCGGATGCAGAGAATGACAGACGGGTGACGGACAGAGAGACAAAGAAATGCACAACCAGTGTTCACCATCAGCCCCCAGTCCAGCCAACAGAGGGTTATTAACATTTCTATGTAAAACAGTTCCAGAGCATTTCCAACATAGAATTTTAGGTTAGACTGTTTTGTCAGCTGCTGTTCCTGAGGTCAAGAAAACCTCATGATTAAAGTTATGATCTGACGAAGATGATAAAAATGTAAAACATCTGAGCATCTACAGTCCACAACAGAGAAAACTATTTCCTAGAAAAAACTCTGCACTTGGTAACCAATTCTCTTTTACCATCTTTGTCCTAACATCTGGAAAGCATCACATTAGCATAAGTACATACAATATATAGAGTAACATCTACACTGTTAACTCTGCACACCTCAACTTGTCCAAATGGTCGATATTATCTCTGGAACAAAACTGAAAGAGCCGAGTCTTACTTGGCAGTGGGGCGTGTCGATGTGTCCTGCAGGTCTCCAGGGTCAAACAGCTGGGAGCCCTTCAGTCCTAACTCCTCACAGCCACGCAAAAACACACTAAGGTTGTCCTGTGTAGAACACACACCCACAATTTCATTAGGATAAATACTCAGAAGGAAAAGCTAGAGCAGGTAAGCTCAATTAACATATTGATTCACTTTAAATTATAATGCAGAAAAGATGAAGAGAAGACCTAAAAGTAAGCTCTAAATACTACTATTACTACTACTATTGAGCCAGAAAGGGACACATACATACAACTGTTAAATTATGGTTGCATTAGGCTTGACCCCCTGAAAGTCAAGATTGCAAAGGATCAGTAAAAGATCCCTAATTCAGGTGATTCTTCGTCGATCATTCGTTTACCTACATGACATCATGTTATTAGTCACATTCTTTAGCTCCTTTCAATATAATTTCTAGACAGATATGAAAAAGTTTTAGTGTAACAGCTATCCAAATGTTGCCCATCATATTTGCTGCCTCATAAATAAGGAAAAAAGGGTCCAGCTCATGTAACGTTATAATGGACCCATTTTTTTTTGCCCCTCCCTCATCACTGTGCAGCTGGTCAAAGCTATGAAGGCTACAAAGTAGGCAAGAGTAAAAAACACAGCACCATTTTTTAAGATTTTAGTTAAATGCAAACTCTGCAAAAACTAGTACATCATTCAACAGCAAACCACTTGAGACATGCGAGTCGCAAAGATGAGAAGGATCACTTCGTCGCGTAAACATTTAAATCAAATAGGTTCATTTAAAAAGAAATCAACATGCTGCCAATAAAAGGAATGAATATACAAATCAACGAACTGCTAAATGTGATTCAACAGATATACTTCAAGTCCTTCTGAGTGCATCTACTTCATCTGTTTTCATTGGCATATTAATGTCCCCAATTTTTATACTTTCTTAAAGTTTAAATTGATGAGTCTTCTAAATGGTAGGAACACAGTTCTGAGGAGAGGGAATGTGAACATCCTCTTACATGAACTTTGTCACACAGAAATCTTCAAGGTCTCTGTCACCCAAACAAATTGAAATGACCAGATATGTTTAACATCATGAGCGATTTTACTGATAAGATTATATGTTCTTTCTGCCACAGAAACACACACAAACAAGCAGTCTCTGCATAAAAATCAGGTTACCTGTTCAACAGAAATATGACACCATCAGGTTTTGTGCCCCGCTTTCGTCCATCTCATTTCTCAGATTTTTCCAGGTTTCACTCTTGACAGTTTCCTCTGTTCAAATATTTACTGCTTCTTGTTTATCTGCTTCTTCTTCTCCAATCATTCCTTCTTTCTCTCCTCTACATTTCACTCTTCCCCCACCGTCTTAGGCCTTCTCCCTCTCTCCCCTCTGGTCTCTGACAAACTCTTTGTTGGAGGCAACCTGAGCCAGGCTCTCCTCTCCAGTTCCCAGGTTCTCCCTCTCTCTTTGTTTCTGTGTCGCTCAGTCTTTCAGAGGTCCACAACCTAAACCCTTTTCTCTCTTTCTCTCTCAGGGTGTCACCATTTCCTCTCCACCCCAATTGTCCCAAACACACTCACTCTCTCCCTCTCACATGCCAAACACAAACACTGTGCTTGTATGCATCCAGTAGCACAAATCGCTGCTTTAAATAAACGTTTCGAGTCCTCAGACACAGGGAGCGTTATTTATACGTACACACTACCAGGTGTAAGAACACATGCACGGCTTACAATCACATAAACATGCACACTTGCAAGCACTTGTTCTCACGATCCTTTTCCAGCTCTAGCAAACCACCCCCTCCAAACCCACCCTGCAGCTTCCTGTGTTTTTGGGACAGTGCCATCTCCGCTCTCCTGGTGAGGCAACCCCACCCACAGACACACACACTTACACAAGGATATCTCTCTGAGAGGATCCAGCAAGGTCTTCTTGAGAACCTTTACTTCTGAAAGGGCACACCTCCTGCCGCATTAAGTGGGTTGCACACACAGCTGATCAAGATCATATTAAACTTCAAAACAAAGGGTTTTCACATCATCTGCATCTGATTAATACCAGTATTTGTTTTTCAGATACCAGAAGTGAGTTAACACTTGGAACAAGGGCCCCTATTTAGGTGGGGTCAGTGACTACCAAAATTTTTGTCCAAGTATCCAAGTGAACAGATCCAAATATGACCCAAATACTCCTTAAAAGTGGTTCTGCAAACTGAAACATACTTTAAGAGTGTGATAAGCAAACAAAGATAGTATTACATTATTAATGAAATACAGCAAAGGCAACATCTCTGCTTTAAAGTACATCTATGAGCAGACAGAATGAATGTACTTGGAGCTGCTGGCTAACATCTATGGATGGAGAAAGTTGAATATAGACTGAACACAATATAGATCTTTAAAAAATAGACAGTCTCCTCAGAAATACTCAATTTCTTCTCTGAAACCAAGACACATACACAGGTATGATGAATAACCACAATGGCAACAATTAGCAATAACGAACCATATAATAACAATATGATAACATTTACTAGCTTTAAAAGAACAACCTGAGCTTGGGATGTTCTGCTGTCAGTACGGTGCAGATTTATTATCTCTGAGGGAAACTGCATGTGAAACATGCAAATTAAAAAAAAGCCTTGAGAAGTTACAGCCTGGTGCTATGAGGGATCTGATAGAGTGAAATAGCAACTTCAGCTTATTTACAGCTTAGCAGTTCCATCCCACATTTTTCTCTGTTTGGCTGCCATTTCAGGCAGTCTGGAACCATAAACAGTGATTAGCGATTTAACCAGCTCACATGATAGCTAAAAGGGTAATTTGGCAGATTATTAGAAAGAGTATGTGTGTTTTTAAGGAAGGGAACATAACTTTGTGCTGATTTGCAGGTCACTGCTGCAGGAAACTGGGTGTCTACTGCAAAGAAATGACTGACAGCTGAATGTGCTTGTAGAGGGATTCGAGGTAGGAGGCAGACTCAGAAATAAAGCCCCTGCCCACTCTGACCACTCAAAATACCAGCATTGTGGTAAAATTAGCATGAATTATAATGTGATGTAAATTATTTTCACAAACATCTGAACATATGTTCTTTAGTGAGAAAATCAGTGACAGCCACATATTCTGAAATGTGAAGGTCAAATTAGCTTTATACGTTTGGATTCCTTTGAATTTAACCTTCTCTGGAATAATAATTTGATTAATACCTAATTAGACCAAAAACCTTCTCAGTGAAGTGGATCAGAGTTCATGTGCTGATATTGGAGAGGGTGCACAGGAAAGCTGGTAGGAAGACTTGCTCTCAAATGCTGTTGTCCCTGCCAAAAATAATGCCGCAAAAGACTTTAGAAGCCACCTGTACTCCAGATAGCCTCAAATATCCTGATATACAAGTTTTGGTCAATCATATGTACGGATATCCTGATGACAACTGATTAATATATTTTATATTATTAAATCTTCCTTCAAAATGAAAAAAAAAAAATTTTGAGCTGATAGTATGCACTTTCAGCTGTTTGACTTCAGGTAAATGTCATGTCTAAAAACAAAAAAAAAAAACAAAACACCTTTTCAAGCATATGAATTACTACTATTCATCTTGCAGGGAGAGCTCCACTGCGTGTCTCTTTACACACTATAAAACACACCCATACCTGTCGACCCAGAGATGCCACAATCAACCTGTTCAGTGGACCACTGAGCTATACAGCATGACCTGCCAAAGCACCGAGGTAGCTGCTGTGATTACAAAACAGTCTAAACTCCACAGAGACTTGTTTTCACATTAGCCCCCAAACAGGAAGAGGAAGGGGGAGTAGGCTGTGTTTTATCACGATGGGCCAGATAACAGCAGACCCCTTGTTTATGTATTTCTCACCTCTCTAATCAAAGCCAAGAGGAAGAAAAATCACTGCAAAGCCACAGGAACTTAAGAGACAGAATTATGAAACTTTGTAAGTATAAAGGGTTACATTGTTTGGAACAAATATATATTATATATATTATCCTCCAGCTAATAGTGTAAACATGTATTCAGTGGATGACTCACTGTCCCTTTGAGCCAATTAGTAGTGGTTGTGTGATGTTTTTTGACCTTTAAGTGCCCACACCAAGGGCTAATTAGATTTCTTTCTGTTTATAATGTTGGCACATTCATATGAATGGGTTAGCATGCCCAAACCTTTGACTGGTACTATATATCAGTGGTCATAATGTTGTACTTGATCAGTGTACAGCTCTTTATTCCACCTTACATTCACACCTACAGCCAATTTGGAATCACCAGTTAATCTAACAAGCATGTCTTTGTATTGTGGGAAGAAGCCAGAGGAAACCCATGGAGGCAAAGGAAAAGCATGCAAACTCTTCAAAGAGAAAAGCCTCAGCCAATGAGAAGATTTGAATCCAGAACCCAAACTCAACAGTTGTAACTATGGCACCACCATGCTGCCTGCGATACACTGTGTGGACAAAAGCACTGGGCCACGCCTCTTAATCTTTGAATTCAGGTGTTTGCAGTCCCGTTGCCACATGTGCATAAAATCAAGCATCCAGCTATGAAGTCTGAATCTGAATCTGAGTCTGAGTGTGGTACTGTGAGAAATTCCTTCCCTCCTAGATATTCTACGATGAACTATAAGTGGTGTTACTGCAAAGTGGAAGTAATTCAGTCATGAAGACATGTGTAATATCTGGTTGGCCTATCATTAAATTACAATATTTTTCTTTGATGAAAGATATAAAAAGATATGAGATGAAAAGTAGTGCAACTACTGAAAACCTATAGTTTTTAACCAGATCCTGTTGCTTTGATGCTCAGTAGAAAAGCAGCTTTGGACACTGAGAGGAAATAAGGTTTCTCAGCTGAAATAAAGCAACACTGGTGCAGCTACGGAGGTTTGAAAAGTCAATCACCTGTTACCTCATGGTGGAAAACATATATTGAAGAATGTGTAATTATCCAACGCTCTTTAAAAGTCAGAACACTCAGTGGCAGCTATTAGTGACACCATGAGATAAGAAGAGCCTGCCATCCTAACCACGACCTCAGTGTCTCCTCTGTCATGTTGTGATCTAAATAATCACTTTTTTTTTTTTTTGCTGAACTACCAGAAATTCAGTTCTAACCTGCTATCATAAACAATCATCACAATTTAAGGAACAAGGTTTAGGATTAATAAAAGTGAAAGTAAATGTTATATTTGAATCCATTCTGCCAGAGTAGTTTTCTTTGTTTAAGCACACCGATGTGGACTACAGTTAATATAACTGATAATGCTTTCACAATGACAAAAAATAAGCATCAGCTGTTTTCCTGTTAACGCGAGATTAGGCTGAAAAAAAAAATTGCATTTTTAGAGCAATAAATCTCAGCATGGATAATTCTTTTGTACTGAAGTTAGTGAGGCATCGAGCCAACTTGTGCTTCCCTAATACTGATTCCATTATCTCATTAGGGGTAGTGAAAAGTGCATTGACGCAGTTTGAGTATATTTTAAAATCTTCATTGCATGGAGCACATTTGACTAATTCTTGAGTCCAGTGATGTGTCAAAATAAGAGCATTTTCAGTATAACTCCAATAAAAGCCACTTAATAATGGCAATATTACTGAAGAATGAATTGTTTTCATCTTAATCTTCACTTTTTTTTAACTTTCACAAATTGGTGCTTCATGTTTCCAAAAAAAAAAAAAAAAAAAAATGTAATAAAATTATTTTAAATTAAACTTGCTGAAAAGCGAATCATGAGGGAAAGAGATCTACTTTCACTATGACTATGTTTACATGTGAGTGCTGGCCCTGAAAGGCCACTTCATCCAGATTAAGGTCTAAGGTCATTATGAAAGGACTCTACAGTACTGCACTGTACTGTACTCAGCTGGAATGTATCAGTGTCCGGATAAACTTCAATTCACAGACTCTCATTCAAAGCAAGACGCAGACTTGAGATTCTTCAGTAAAACCACAGACAACAATGTGCAACTTTCATTTGAGGTTTTGGGAGCAGGAAGCGGTTTCTATCATCTTCACTGAAAAATACTTTTGGTTTTGGTGCATCTAACCAATAATAACGTAGAAACAGTAAATGATTTTGGAACATAAAAAATCCTCATGCAGATTTTTCATGCACGTGTTGTGATTCAGTATATTTCACAGACACGGACTCTAAAGATGATCTGGCTCACTGCAGAACTGTATAATAAGTAAGCTGTTAAGGGCTCAGTGTCACACACGACTGCTGATGGACACCTTGGCTGTGGGGGGTGAAACAGATCTTTTAGCCACAGTTCTGTGTAATCCAATCCTGATTACACACATTGTAGCTTAATGCTAAACCTGCCAAAACCACTGTATATGAATATCACAAATATCTTCAGTGTATGGCAACAGTATCTATAATTCAACAGTACACTTACACAGATTTTTATTTTCTAAAAGTTCATAGCAAATAGAAAGTTTTCAAATAAATTTTTAGCCTGCTAAATCAGAATTATGTAGCATTTGTTGTGCACCTGTAGCAGTGACCTTTGTGGCTACAAGTAGTATTTGCAAGATTCTGGTGCTTTTAAGTCTACTGGGCTACAAACTTGAGTGAAGGGTGGTGGAACTCCAGCTGTGCAGGAACAAACACAAAATTCCCATCTCAATAGAAGCCTGAAATTTGACTGTCCACATTCATCTTCTATGTCAATGTTTACTTTGCATCATTCATGCCACTAAATTTAGGATACTGTTTCCCAAAAGTCCCAAAAAGCAATGAAAGAAACATTTAATGCCCATATCCTACTGCCACTTCAGCACGGTTTGCAATATATATGATCAGATGTTATCCCCTTTTCTCTTTTGAAATGTCTAAGTAGAGACTAAACCTCTATCTAACTGGGCCACCTTGAGGTGTCAAATACTTAAACTGAGAAAATGTACAATTCTGAATTTTATGTAGCAACACAGCTCAAAAAAAAAAAAAAAAGTTGGGACAGGGCCGTGTTTACCACTGTGTAGCAGCCTCTCATTTTAACAAGAGTCTAGAAATGTCTGGAAACTGAGAAAACCAGCTGCTGGACTTTTGGGAAAGGAACGCTGTCCCGTTCTTGTTGGATATAGGATTCTAGCTGCTCAACAGTCCTGGGTCTTCTTTGTCATATTTGTTTGTATCATGATGGAAGAAATACAGTATTCTCAGTTGGTGAAAGGTCATGACTGCAGGCAGGCCAGTTCAGCACCCAGACTCTTCTACTGTGAAGCTATACTCTTTTTATAGATACAGTATGCGGTTTAGCATTGTCTTGCTGAAATATGTCTTTGCTGGGGGAAAAAAAACAAAAAATCATCTGGATGGGAGCATATGTTGCTCTAAAACCTGTATATACCTTTCTACATTGATGTTGCCTTTCCTAATGTGCAAGCTGCCTGTTCCATAGATGCTAATTAACCCCCACTTTTTTATGACAGAATCATGCCTGTTTTTAATGCAGTGTAACCCGAGGGCACGAAGATCACATGCATCTAATATTTATTTCCGACCTTGTCCCTTGTCCACCTAAAAACCATCATATGCACTCAGTAACTTTTGAAAGGAATACTTAACAATGCATTTTTCCTGGGAGATTATATCAGCTCAATTCAACCAAATTCCACGGTGACACAACAGGAGTGGAATGGGGGTGTAATGAAAGAAATGCCATTTGCCCTGTTACAAGTCAGTGCATCATCAAATGACTTACAAGCTGCTATTTTTCAGAAAATTAGTTACACATCTTTGCTTTAATCAGTAAAGTGGGTGGCACAGTGTGCACTGTAGCCTACCCTAGCTTCCTCCCACAGTTCAAAGACATGTAAGTTAGGCTGATGATTCTAAAACAGCTGAGGATAAAAGGCACATAAATTTCTTTATTGTTAAATGTGGCCTGTAGACTAAAGCCCACACTTTGAGTGGTCAGTAAGACTAAAAACCACTATATAAAACGCCAGTAAATAAAGTGCAGTTTCATGACTACATATTCCAAATAGTTTTGCCAAAAAAAAAGACAAACCCCAGAAATGGTGAGGACACATGGGAATATAATTTATATAGCCATGTGTCTACGATACCATTATACTACAGTGACATGTAATGAATAAAGTTCTGCATTTTGTTCAAGGGAAATGACAGCTTACAGCAAGTTTTGACATTAGGCAGCTTTGAATCACAGAATCCCTGGAGACTTACACAGGCTGACAGGAAAGAGACACAGACATAAAGCAGCGTGACAATGAAAGAAAAAAAGAGCAAGCAATAGAATGGTTAAAAGATTCAAGAGGATCATCTTATTGTCTTCAGTTTTGGTTAAAATGCTGTAAATATGAATGTAAATGAGGACAAACTACTTACCAGGCCAGCTATGGGTGTTGGAAGTCTGTTGATTTTCTTCACCAGCCCTGGTTTAATTGAGCTGAGCAACCTGACACAGACACAAAAAAGAGAAAAGTCTTGGCTTTAAAACTTCTAATGACAAGCTGACTTCAACATTTCAAAGCATTCAAAGTTGAAACCCCACTAGAGCCGAGTGAAATAACCGCACACAAAATACATGAATAGTTTTAAACTGTGGGTGTCTCTTCAGAGAACCTAAAGGGATACAGAAACATTTTTGAAGGTCCCATGTGGCATCTGGAAGGTTTATAACGACACATCCTAAATCACAGCGGAGAATCAGTTCTGCTCCTTTTACCCACTGGCTTCTGTTAACTAGTTACAGTAAATGTTACATCACAAGGATGCACACATGAAGAGGGTTATCTTGTGGTGTCATAGCTCATCAGACCCACGCAGATCCAAACACTTTTTTGGGGGGGGCACTGTACAGTATATTGCATTCCCCAAACTCTGCCCGCTTATTAACCATGAACAAGCAGCTTTGGCATTCCCGCCTCTTCTTCTCATCCTCTCTGTCTCCAGTTTCATCTATTGTGCATGTTTTCATCAGAGGAAGCACTGTAATGATTCTGCCCTGTAAAGGAAAAAACCCGCCCTTGGATACAAAGGTATTAGATATCAGCAGTCTTGTGATGTTCATGGTTTTTCAGCAGGTATTTTCAGATGAAAGGCTGTAATTTACCTTTTTAGTAATCTCTTGTTCCCTTAGCATGCTTCATGTACTCCTACTTAAGTTAGAGATTTCCTGCTGCACTGTATATTTCCAAGAATAATTTCCAATAACCCCAGGAGAAGGCTGTTCTCAGTCCTACATGCCAGTATATTAAGGTGTGTAGGTGGGGAGAATGAGTAATGGCATCAGTGAAGACAATATTTTTACTCTTAAAATTGCCTGGAATGTAAATGTTTGTCTGCCTTTTAAAAATATGACTCTGTTCATAAAAATGTTTTGGGGAAAATGACTTTCAAATCCCACTGTGGCTTTAATGGAATTAATTCAAACTCCAAGCTTGACCTGCTGGAAAAGGTAGCCCACTTGTGTCCACTGAAGATTTTACTATTTCAGCCATTAACACAGTTGAATTGTGAGAATGCTGTCCAATATCGTAAAAACAAAGGCACAGTCAGAACAAACCTAGACACATAAACACATCATCTTATGAGTGTGTACAGGGACATTTCCTGATGCTGCATTATCAGGAAAAAGACAGAGGTTAGAGGTTAGAGGGTATTTAAACTGTGGAATTAGTGCGACTCAATCTGCTCTCTTCTCTGTATGAATTACATGTAAGTGCATTACTTGACTAAGTGCTTGTGCAGGATGCCATATGAACCGATAACCTAAAGACTAACAATTTGGATCACTACTCTTGCCAGTGAAGTCTACAAATGTACTGTTTAAATGTCGCCAAGTCACCTTTAACGATTTACCCATAAGGCACACTGCTAAATTGGCTCTGATATATAAAGAACACACAAACTTTGGGTTTGTGCAACACTGGCTGCAACAGGAACGTGATGGCACAAGTGCATGTGAATATTTTCAGTCTCAGTTCGTGAGTGGACAGACGAGTTCAAGCATCAAACCAAACGTCAGCTGAACCGGACGTCAGTCTTTCTGATCACTGGGCCACACTTGAAAGCACTTGAAACAAAAACCTGCTTGACTGCGAACGTCCTTCCTATTCATTTTAAATATGTGTGGTTATTTTAGGTTCACACTGTAATCCCTTTTCCTCTTCTAACTTCACATAACCAACCAGACTATTATGATGCTCAAACAAATACGGTACCACTAAACAGTATAATGTCAGCTCCTCAAACAACATACTAACAGAGTCAAAAGTTAAGAATCTGGAAGACTAGTTTACAGTGGCTCTCAATACACGTACATGCAGCTCTAAAAAAATGTACAGGAAGACCAAATAGCATGCACAATTATATTACAACAACATTATGATGAATTAGTAAGATTACAATAATTGTTGAAAACAATTTGCGGTAAGAGCATGAGAACAATAAATGCACAAGCAAGAGATGGTGGAAAATTCTATACTAGACATTACATGATTTAAAAAAAAAAAAGATATAAATGCAGTCAGAACTTACTCGCACAACAGTATCCCATTCTCCAAACCTCCTCTGAAATCCTTGTCACCGAAACATCTTCCTGTCACAGCCTGCAGACGGGAACAAAAGAACTGAGTTAGCAAATTACAGCAGAGGGCTATAAACCAAAAATTCAGTTTTGTTTAGTGGCATCCACCACTAAAAACATTTATCAGCAAACCTTTGCATTGCATATAGAGGTGCACAAACGCTTCTCTGCCGTATATCAAGTCCCTCTCAAGTCAACAACACTAAACGCTAACAAGCTTGACATAAGCTGCAATCATCCCAGCCAAGTGGCTCTGGCAAGCTAATGTGGTGGGACAGGGGATTTATTGGATAATAGTTGGTCAGACCTTCTGAGGAAAATACACTGCCAGTGTGCGTGTGCACGACTACTGTACATCGTAAAACATGCCTTTCCTTGGACAAATATTACATCACACATGTATGGCTCTCAGTTGTTCAGACATTTTGTTTCAATTACTGTGATGTGTGTGATGAATGTGCCTTATTGCAAGACATTGGATATGTCATGAATACATCAGAAATCCCAAACGAACACATACAAATATGTTAAGTGCAACACTAGTGGTGAAATAGAAACTCCTACTTCCAAAAATCTGCTGCTGCAAGACATTTAGGACCAAGCCTACTTAAAACCCATTTATTCTCACAAACACTGGCGGACAGTTCGTCGTAAAATGAGGGGACCTCTTTGACTGCTCGTTTGAAAGCCAAAACAATTACAAGATTAAATTTCCTGTGAGTTCTTTCACATTTATTTGCACAGCTGTGGGGGGGAAAAAAAAAAGTGTGGAGATGTAGAGTATCTGGCCTGGCTGTATGTTTCTGTCAGCTTCTTGGCTAGTTTAAGATTCTGGACCTCTTACAAAAGAACTGGACTGCTGTGTGTCAATGAGTGGGCCAACAGTAGGCCTCATTTCTGCGAGAGGCGTCATGTTTGGTGCTCAGGAGAGGCAGATAAAGAGATAAGCAGTGAAAGGAAAGCGGCAGAGAATTTTTCACTGTGCTGACATTTAGCTATTCACTGCCACTATTCCATACCACTATTCCATTCCATTATTATATTTTTACTTATATTTATAATAACTGCGGCTGCTGTTACACCCAAATTTCCCCTCTGTGGGACAATAAAGGCTGTTTCTTCTTCTTCTTCTTCTTCTTCTTCTTCTACCGCGGCAGCACTTATGAACAGGCCATTGTGTGTCTGGTGTTGACAGCACAAAAGCAATGAGTGAAGCCTGAGTGTGAGGCCTAAAAGTCTGCCTTACAGTGCAAACACATGGTTCACAAACCCACACTGTAATGGGCCTGCTCGGCACAAAGAACCAATATTTGTTGAATTAAACATGAATCAGACAAAAGTATATTCTAAAGCTTTAAGGTTTTTTTTTTTTTTTTTTTAAACATGTCTTCCCACCCGTTGTGCCCAGACACCCACTTTACAGACATACAATGGAGGGGTAGGGGTGGGTAGGTTGCAGGATTAGGAGCCAGGAGACCAAGGTTTGTGCCCCATTTGGACCTTGGACCCCCCCCCTCCCCTCCTCACTGTTTCATGCTGTTTTCACTCACTGGTTAGGATTAAAAACTGCTTGGTTAGGTTTAGGAACGGATCATGGTAATGTGCTCCTTTATAAGGGTAATTCTTCATGCTGAAAGAACAAAGACCAAAAGATACTTGTGTAGGTGAGCCACAGCAAAAACTTAAATGAATCTGCAAGCACCCAATACAGATCCAATTAATTATAACCTGCACAATGGTACAACAATTCCAATTTATGATTTTAGAGGCGGTTATGATCAATATAGATTTATTTTTTTGGCTGGATAAATCTTTTTGTTGGGCAATATGCAGACTTTGCATATCTTTGCATATTTTCTTTTTTGTTTTTATTTTGGTTTTTGTGTGAACTGAACCGAATTAAAACTAAGGAATCACACCACCAATGATGGTAATGAGTCCTTGGCTCAAACCTGTATTCCAACC
Organism: Archocentrus centrarchus; assembly: GCF_007364275.1. Lineage (NCBI taxonomy): Eukaryota > Metazoa > Chordata > Actinopteri > Cichliformes > Cichlidae > Archocentrus > Archocentrus centrarchus. The sequence goes on along the minus strand of NC_044355.1, from coordinate 3,540,383 downwards.
TGTTAAATGCTTATACACCAGAAAAAAAGCTAATTTGGGGACTTACAAATAGATAAACAATTAAAAGGAAAGTGGGAAAGGACGCCCATTAATCAGTGTTCACAGGTTGGACCTCATTATCTTTAAACTCAATGTCATTTGTACATCTGTACAGTTTTGTTACTATTATTAATCTTGTCCAGTTGTGATTTTGTTGCATGGGCAAAATCTGCCCATAAATATATGAACAGACATTATAAAATATGTGTCTCTGAATCTGAAATAACAATACTATCCATATTGTGGCTGGTAACAAGATACAACATGTTATAGAATGAGGTTCTGAGATCCTTCTACCCTGTGCACAGCCAGGCTAAACATTTCCCCCTGTTTCCAATATTTATTATTATATGTTACAAAAAGTACATATATGAGACTGTTTCTAATCTTTACATCTAACTCAGGAATAAAGCAAATAAATCCCCAAATGTTATGTGGTCTAGTCAAGAAGCCAAATATCAATGTACAAAATTTTCTTCATTGACTGCCAGTAGGATTCAGTTTGCTTCAGGCTAAAGTTACTTTGCCAGAAAATTTCCTTGACTCCACCTGCTTAATAAGAGTAAACGTATTCCAAAATCACAACAAATAAATAGTTTATCAAACAAAAGATTCTGTTATGAGCAATTTTATGACTAGAGGATAGCTGAATGATCCCATGTTAGTTACAGACATTTTTATCCTTTGCACAGTTGGGAATGACATTTCCAGATCTTACAATACTTAGTGACATACTGTGGTGTCGTGCATGACAGATTATCCTTCCCAGGAGATTACGGTTACTGAACAGCAATCCCAGGTTTCAGAACATTAAAAATAGCGTTCCCTGGTTTGGCTCAAGACAGAAACATTTCATGGTCAGTGGACGAGACAGACAAAAACAGCATAAGCCATTATTATTTAAAAATAAATAAAAAATTAAATAAAATAAAAACTTTGTTTCTGTCCTGACTCATAATATTCCTACAGGTGGTATTTTATGGTTCCAGCTGAATACACAAACTTTCATAATTTCATTAGAAAAAGAAACAGTGAAAAATGTTTAGAGCCGTAAATAAATTTGAAGCATTTTTGCCAAATCCAATAAATCCAACATTTCATTTTATTGGCCTCTGCTAGGTCAAACCTCCTTGTGGAAACCAGTGTCTCAAAGGGTAAATCAATTAATATTTTGTCCTCTGTGGTTCATGCACATTATCATCAATAACGTATTTGACTTCTGGCTACAGAAAGGTCTGAACTGTAGAAAATGTAAAGGATTTGGTTTGCTCATTATCCTGCGGTTCAGTTTGGCAGTGACTGCAGACAGGCTAAGGATTCATGCACATCTGTGGCTCTAATAAGTGTCATTGTTAGAAGACACTCCTAACTCCTCTCTGCCCAAAGGGAATGCTTAGTTTGGGACTACACACATTTGAGCAACATACAAAATGGAATGGACATATTCTGTTTTTGTGAGAAAAGGTAAAATACTAGCGTGTGATGGTCACACCACTGGTCATACTTAAAAAACAAAACAAAACCCAAAAGCATCTTTATCAAATGGGACTGGCCAGCTGGTAGCGAGAGTTACCTGACTGAGTATAAAAACCTGTTAACCTATAAAGTATACAGTACACAGAAAACTATAAACAATCCTTTAAAGTGGCCAATAAAGACTTAATCAGAAATACTATCAGCATGAGATCAAGTGAAAGGAGCGACATCACTACAAAAATAAAAACCTATTGTCTAATCAAAGAAAAAAAAAATTCAGGTGAGAAAAAATAGAATTTAAAAGGTCTCAATGGAAAGATAAAGCTGAAAAGTGCTGGAAGCATCTGGACATGAATGTGTTTTCTAACTGCCACAGGGTCATACGAGGCTATTCAATTAAAAAGAGGAATGTGTTGCCTTTGTTGTTTTCAGTGGAATGTCGCCCACATTGTTTCACACACAATCGAACGTTGATGATTGGTTTTACTTTCCTTCTTTTCACTTCCTTTTCCTTCAGAAGCCCTTTGGGTGTCCGGACCGAAGTCATTCTCATGGATTCATGTCTAGAGTTCCCATTACTAATATTCTGGCATCAAAAAATAAAGGAAATCCCTGTTGGTTTTGAAATGCATGAATGAGCCTTGCAGAGCCAAACTTTTGCCAAATTCGGCTTCCCTGAGGAAGCAGTAATGTGTGTGAATCTATTTTTTACTTTGATGATTTCTGAAATAGAAAACCCAGTGAAGGTCTAGCATGAAAACTCCCAGGAAGCATCGCTTTCATGTTGTGAGAGATAAAACGTGAAGACTCTGTTCCACAGTTAAATCATATCTGATGGTCGACCACGATTCCAAAATCACTTATTGAAAAAAATATTGCCAAGAAAAATGAAAAACAAGGTACTGCACTTTCAGTCAAAAACAACAGCTAGTTCAAAGAGCCTCCCATCAAACCACTGAGTCTGTGACTATCAGTGTTGGCTCCCTGTCTGAACCAGATTACTGCAATCCTTCCACTGTGACTGCCATCCAGTAAAAACAAAGCCTTTGCAGTAATCTCAGACGCCTTGCTTTGGACAACTACCTGTCCCAAATGAACAAGTAATAACTCAAGCTTTGCAGACAGGCTGGTTTCCTTGACTTGTGAAAGTAAAACCTTACTTACATCAAGACCCTTAGACAAAGTGTGATCGGCCTGTTAAAGAGCTGACGGCTGCTAGCTCAGGGGCTGGTGAACATAAACAGAGACATGTGCTTCCAACCCACAGGCCGCTTTATAGCCACACGCCTGCTTTGTAGTCAAAAGCATTCTGCGTTACAGGATGTTGTCTTAAGTGTGTTGCATAATCCTAATGGAATCCAACACTATGTGTTCAGGTCCAAGAACACATGTAAATAGGTCTTCTGGCCTACAGCCAATAATCTTGTTAATTCAACTAGGCAAGACTGCCTAATCTGTAAATGCTTCTGATTAACAGAACAAAGGCAAGAGTATGTAACCTAGCCATTCACTAAAAAGTGAAGGAGGAATAGAAACAGTAACACTGCTGCATAACTTGTGAAGTCCACTGTCTTCTCAAATCAAGCAACAGAACAATAAAACCACTCAACGTGCTCAATACTGCAGGATCTAATTCAACAGTTTTGAGACAAGACAAAACACTACCCTGGCACAGAAACAGAATGCAACCGGCCAAGTTTTTAGCACCATAAAAAGATGAAATTTTGCCTTTGGATTTTTTTGAAATTAAAGGATTTGATGAGAAAAAAAAAAAAATTTGTCTAAAGACAAAAAAGTACTGAAATTGGTAACACCTGATTGTTCATATGAGGGGCCCCTCTGGCTGGGGGTCCTCTCAACTTATGGAGCTTCAACAAGTTCAGCCAAAGGTCAGGACTGGTATCTACCTACAATCAATCATCCAGACCTTTTCACAAGCTGCCACCACTGCCACCACCACGGGGATCCTTTATTGAGACTACAGACTCTTTGCTCTGTGCTCAGTGTGCTGGCATTTGTATAGCCTGGGACAGCTAACAGGGACTGGGAAGCTGGAGGGGTTGACCTGAGCAAGCTGGCTTAATTTCTCAATAAGCAGTTTTATTTGTACTTCACAAGAGATAGCTCAGCATTTGTTTTTGTATATTTTTGTCCAATGGAGCACCATATCTGAGTTTTTTTTAAATGTTATAACTTCACAAATAACATGTAATGTTTTACATCTGAATGTTAAACATTAACCTTTGTGATTTATGGTTTTTAAAACATAAAAAAACATATATTTAGCAATGAAGCAACAGTTAGCTGATAGCTGGTACATCTGTTACTGCACACAAAATACTTTTTTTTTTTTTTTACACAAGAGATGGAAACTATATAAAGTAATATGCAATTATATTTCAATGAATGTCGTATCAAACATGAGCTTCAGAATATTACAAGAAAATATATGGTGCATATCATTAGGGACTCACTATAAACTATATCATTTTGCAATGTCAGTTAAGAATGAGCTCCAAATGCTATAATAAACTTTAATTTCCAGTGAGCAGACTCAGGTACTTGGAGGCCAATGTGAACGGGGAAAACAGAATAGCTTGTGTATCTTTTAGCTCCATGCCTAATTTTAGCATGCATCATGAGGTTTCCATGAGTTGGCAGAGGTTTTATAGGATTTGGGATAACACTGGATCATGCCTCTAAAGTCCACATGGCAGTTCCCCACTAAATCACAACAATCAGCAGCACATCCAGCAATTCCCCCATGTCAGACTGATCTGGAGACAGTAACATCAACAAATTCAGTACACAGCAGCAAGAGCCAGAGGGATGATCAAACAAGCGTGTTCACACAGTCTAGTGCCAAATGCAAGGGACTGGCAGTAGTTTATCAACTGACACAAACACAGAGATTCATGGACCCTTATTGGACAACACATCAAAAAGCATTCGCTTGCCCAGGCTTCTACAAAGCCATCAGCACATGCATTTGATGTCAGCATGTGTTTACAGGATGCAGACACCCAAGTTTTTTTTTTCTTTTTTCTTTTTGGCAGGAGTTAAGACAAACGGCTTTGAGGAAGCGGCTAAAGTTTTTAAGTCAATTGAGCTGAGCTGGAACCATAGCAGAGTCGCTGCCCAGGCTGGAGACAATGAACAAAAGAGTGTTATGAAACAGGGATTAAGCAGGTAATGACAGTTAATATAAAATCATTGGCGTGGTATTATAGGAAATAGTGGAATCAGCCCTGGACCGCAACAGTCCAATCATAGAGCAGGGCCGCAGCGTCTGATGGGAATATTTTTAGCTTGATTTGATTACAGCCGACTCTTTAAGGCTCAATCTGTCTGATAGATGAGTGTGTTTCACAAACTAAAACATGTAATGGCATACATCTTCAAAGACCACCCGGAACAAATACGAGACTGCTGTCAGAAGAAAAGCATTTAGCTACAAAATATCATCATTTTCAAACTCAAAGATAAAACAGGAAAGATTATGTGTGGGACAGCATGTTATGCAAGACCTTTGTACTCTATTACCACAAGTTTGCCATTCAGATGTGCCAACCACACAATGTAGGCAGCAGCAATGAATTATGTTGATTTGTAGTCATGCAGAGCACAATAAAGAGAGAAAGGAAGTCATAAATAAAATGTGCAGTTCAAGAGAAGAGAAAAATATAACACTGAGCTTTAGATCAGTTAAACAGAATTATGACTTTACTTTGCTTGAAGAAATAACATTTTAACTTTACCACAATGTTAGACTTTAAACTGTAAACAAGTGTAACAACACCTCACAGCATATTTACAATAAGTCAATGTTTAAGACGTTTTAAAGAACATAAGCGGGAGTTTAGCTCAGCCCCCCCAGCAAGCCTGTATTTAACATATTTGATTTATTTAAAACACAAACAAATGCCCACTTTCTACAGAACTGTCACTCTCAAATTTCAGTCCAAAAAGCACAAATGTTTCAGGCACACGATGGAGCCTGTGAGTGTCATCTGGCGTGGGAAACCTTACACAACCCCTGCTTAGTCATGTACTGCTCCTACTCAGCAAGACACACTGGTTTCCTCTGAGAAGAAGCTTCATCACACTTACATGTTTGGCTGGAGCTGTCAACTGACACTTGAAGAGCAATTATCGTCCAAATAAATAATTAATTACAATGCTAATCAGTAAGAAAATGGGCAAAAATGGTGGTTAGTCACCCGCTAAAGTGGAAACAATAAAATAAAAGCTCTCTGGGGAACACCGGACTGTCATCTACAGGATGTCTTGAAGATTTGATTGATTTCTTGAAGCACACGCTTACTGCTCCCACGGGAATTAAAAGAGTAAGCAGCAACCAGATGCTGCTAATCAAATGCACTTGATTATTTGATCATAAGCAAATGTGACCACATCATCTGTTAATCAGAAGGTTGATGGTTCGATCCCTGGCTGATCCCCAAGTTGCACTCTAATGTATTCATTGGAGTTTGGTAGATAGAAAGCACTTAGATCTAGAAAAAAGGACTTGTGTGAATGGGTGAGTGTAGACATACATGTTGTATAAAATGATCTGAGTGCTCAGATAAAGTAGAAAAGTGCTATATAAGAACCAGTCCATTCACCAGTATAAAAACAGAGGTTTTGGCAGTTTGCTGGTCTGGCGCACTCAGGTGCATGTTAACACAATACCTCAACCAGTGTACATCCCAGCAAATTCACCCCAAGGTGAGACCATGCAATAATCAGAGAAAGTGCAAAAATCCAAGAGCTACATCTGAGACTCTGCAGGCCTTCGTCAGCATGTTAAATGTTTCATGACAGTACAATGAGAAAAAGACTGAATAAGTATGGCTTGTTTAGAATGACTGCCAGGAGAAAGCATCTTCTCTCTAAAAAGAACATGGCAGCCGTACAAAGTTGCATCTGAGCTAAAAAACAAACAAAAAAAAAAAACTTGTGGAACAATGTCCTTTGGACAAACAAGACCAAAGTGGAGATGTTTGGACATAATGTACAGCACCATGTTTGGTGAAAAAAATCCAACACAGCATATCAGCATAAATACCTCATACCAACTGTCAAGTACGATGGTGGAGGGGTGATGATTTGGGCTTGTTTTTCAGCCACAGGACCCGGGCACCTTGCAGTCATTGAGCTGACCTTCTGAATAAGTATTTTAGAGTAAAACATGAGGCCATCTGTCCGCCAGCTAACGCTTGGTTGAGACTGAGGCATGCCACAGGACAATGATCCCAAGCACACCAGCAAATCTTCAACAGAATGGCTGAAAAAAGAAAAGAATCAAAGTGTTGCCATGGCCCAGTCAAAGTCCAGACCTCAACCTGATTTAAAAGCTGTGGTGGGACCTTAAGACAGCTGTGCATAAATGAATGCCTGCAAACCTCAATGAAACTGAAGCAATGTGATAAAGAAGAGCGGGCCAACTTCCTACACAACAATGTGAGATACTGATAAAGTCATACAGTCATACAGACCCAAGAAAAAAAGTCATACAAATATTGTTTACTTCAAGTTATTGCTCCTATTGAATCATGTGTTGTATTTAATTTTCACAGGGCTGCATAGAGTCCTGTGAAAATATTTTTTACAGTGCTGACAGTTTCTCCTCATTGAAAGGTGATAGATGCATTTTATTATTATAATAATATGACAGTGATTTCTAAAATGTTTTATAATCCTGATTACATTATGGCAGAGATTTGTGATATTTACACTCTAAACATTTGCTAGTCATCACTATAAAAACACAGTTGCTTTTTCAAGACTGCAATTATTCTGATTTTTATGGAGATGCATTTGTGCTGGACACATGAAAGTTAATTACCTGGAGGCCCTAGTTTTAGGTTACCATTAACGAAATGCCAGAATATACAGTAAGTACATTATGGAGTGCTTGGACATGTAGTTTGGCTCTTTCCAAATGCAATCAGGCTAACTCCTTCCTCTCTTCCTGGTAATTTTTCTTTTCAGTGAGCAGAAAGTTACCCTCTCACTCAAAACAGCTTTAAGGGAAAAGGTTTCCTAATGTTAGGACCTTCATGTTTTTCTTTACACGAGAGCTGAGTGCCCCATGCTGGTAATGTGCCTACGTCTTACTGGTAATATGACTAATTTTCTATTCATTCTCTACTCATAACACTGGTTGACATGACTTTCAATTTTAATAGATACCACTTCTTCTTTTCAGACAAGTATGCATGTAAGCCAAACAGTTTGTCACCTGCTCTCGATTAGTGCATACAAGATCCATCACTGATGGGGATATCCTCCCGCGATTAATGAAAATATAAAATAAATGCAGAAGTCAGGATACCATTACAGCCCCATTTTCATAATAGAAAACCCTTCAGCAGACCTATTACCTTCTGCAAAACTATTTAGCCCTAATTTGGAGGCCTTGCCCTAAACCTTTATGCATATACTTTTAGTCACGCTTGGATTAGTCAAGATATAATACATATCGCAGCAAAAATGTGTTTTCAATATTAAAAATACTCCTTAATTGAAAGCAATTTTAAGGATGCTGTAAGAGATGATATTCTGGGATTATCTTTAACATTTCTTGGTAACATCCTAGAGCAGACAACACATTTCCATGGCAAACGAATTAGTGTGAGTACATACTACACTCTTGTACAAGGGTGTATACTACATGTCTCTCTATTTAATATAATCTATAACAATTATCCAAGTATAATGCATACATACAGGATATTCACATCATATTATACTCTTGTGTATAGTAATATTACTACATAAAAACACCCAAACTACATAATCTGATATCAATGCAAGAACACTACTGCACGCAACAGTAGCCCCCATTCACGATACAAACGACACATTCAAGTTTGCAGACAACACAGCTGTGGTGAGGTTGATAACCAGCAATGATGAGGCAGCCTACAGACAGGTCAGCCCCTCACATCCTGGTGCCAGAATAATGACATGCTCCTCAGCACCAACGAGACAAAGGAGCGTCACTGACTTCAGGAAACATAAGGACACAGTAAATGCCAGTCTGGTGATTACTGGAGAAAAGGTGGAACAGGTGGGGAGCTTCAAGTACCTTAGGTGTTTACCTCTCAAGGGGCTTGACTTGGGTAGTAAACCCCAGAGAAGTGGTGAAGAAGGCCCAGCAGAGACTTTTGTTCCTGCGGAAAACTGGACTCCCACAAAAACTCCTCACCAACTTCTTTCAATGCACCATAGAACGTGTCCTGAGCTATGGATGCACGGTGTGGTTCTCCAGCTACACCTCAGAAGAAAGAAAAGACCTGCAGTGGGTCATTAAGACTGCATTAAAGATCACTGGTGCCCCTCTCCCATCCCTGGACCAAATCCACTCTGCCCGGATGAGAAAAAGAGCCGGAAAAAAAAAAAAAAAAAAAAAAAATCAGATGGGATAACACACACCTGGGACAATGTCTTTTTGGCTCAGGTAGGCTCACGGTCATGAGACAGAAAGACTTAAACACAGATTCTTCCACAGAGCTATAAAAGCTCTGCTGTAAGCCAGAGTATGGACTTCACACTTTGCATCTTAGTGGACTTTGCACTTCACACTCTGCACCTTACTCTGCATCCACACTTTATGGACATTTAGGCCTGTATTATCTTATTTTTGTTGCCATTCATATTTATATTTGTTTTTTGTTCTTTTCTTATTTATATGCTTGTGGAATTCAGTTCTTGTTTTCACTTATATGCTGCTGTGAAAAAAGGAGAGGTGTCAAACAGAATTTCATTGCATGGAAATGTGCAATGACAATAAAGAATTTCTAATTCTATTTCTATAATCACAAGGCAACCATGTACAAAACATAATGCAAACATGTTGTTTACATTTGAAAAATGTTGCCGAGCAGTAGGTATGGCTTTAATATTGCTCAATGATGCGTCATAGTCTGTACTATTTATGGCCATGAGTGATCAATAGCCAACATTAGACAATGCTCAGCCAATCGTAAGCTGCCATCACAGGCTAATCAATAAGGCTGCAGCCTAGAACAGATGTTACTATAAATGGACTGACTTTACCTAAAAATTTGGGATTCCCCAAATCTAGCTACTGCCAGCTGTTCAGAAATGGGCAATCCCCACTTTCTTCATTTCAGTCAATAAAGGTCAAGTAGGTATAGCCAATCACACATCACAATATGATTGGCTAAATAAATCAAACTGGCATGAGAAAGAGGCTGCATATCATTAGCACATATTATCATAGCATTAGCAGCCTGAAATCATCCATGTTGTTTACTCTCCACTGAGAAATACAGCCAAAGTGTACAAAGGGTACTAAATGTCCAGGAATATGAATATCATGTTGCAATCTTTGAAGTGTAAAGAACACATATGCAAAATTTCATGACTCAACTCCTTGTGGTTTTGGAGTCGGAAAGGCAAAATCTCACAGACAGACGACCGGACAAACGGACGATATGACGACAATATCCTCCCGCTTTGCTTCGTGCAGGAGGATAAAAATGCACAACGTGAACAAATGTGCGCGCATGCACACAAACACACACACACAATCTGTCACATTCACCCTGTGACAGTAATTCCCAAAGACAAGCAGGGGAACTTGCAGTACACCAAGTTTTCCACACTTGGCTCAACTTTTGCATCTCACTTCAACAGAGCAATGAATCAAATCCTTCTCATGAGAGAGGTAAGCCGTATGACACAATATTAGCAAAATTAAGTTCACAGGTCAAACTAACATTTGACCTGTTGTTCCAATGGCTTTCTTATTAAGGGAGCGTACTACTGCAAACTATTAGCTATTTTTAATTTACTAGAGGCACATGTTATCCAAGTAAGTTAGTTCACCTTTAAAAGGATGCTCACAAAAGATGCAGTCTTAGCCTTTCTGGCATCAGTAGATCCTATTGGGAGTTAAACACGTCATGTCAACTGGGGACCAGGCAAACTGTGGTTTCTTGCAAAGTAAACATTTTGTCACAACCAGTGACATTCTTAACAGGTACAGTGGATCGGATTTAACATTTTGGTAATATTTTTCATGCATTATGATGGAAATATGAGTAATGACATGCAGCTATTCCTTTAATATCCCATATTGTATAAGATAAGGTGACAAATGGTGCAAACAAATTCCATTACATCAAAGAAAAAAAGGACGTACTGAAATTACTAATGAATTATAAAAGCACAGTTTTGTTCAAGTAAGGCTAAAAATTAAGCAATGGCATGAGACAAGATTATTTAAAAAGTAGTATATTGTTTTTTATATGGATCTGTTTAAATTCAATGGCCATAATTATGTAATGTTAAGCTTAAAATATGCTGACAAATTTTAATTTTAAGCCAAGATTCCAATGAGACACTAGCAAGGAGAAAACCTAGCTGTTTCTTATATTTTTTTGTGAGTTTTTTAAATTTGGCTGTAAAAGCAGTTCTTGTTCTCGACTTCCTTTCACATGAAAGATGAAAAGCAGAATGGATCAGTGTTCACATAAACTCATCTTTTGATGAAACTTGACACTAAACAAGAAGGTCAAATTTCAAACATCTCCACAAAGAATCTGTCTATTTTTGACTCCACACTGTCCTTTTGAGTCTGCACAGAAAAAAAAAATGCAGATACAGTATTATGTTAAAGTAAGAGCTGATGTTTTATAACACTGAGGAAACTGGAGAACATTTCTGAAGCAAATCGTAAAGTGTGTTCAATTCAATTCAACTCAATTCTATTTATATAGCGCAGTTGCCTCAAGGAGCTTAATATTATAAGGTAAAGACCCAACAATAATGCACAGAAACCACCAACAAATCAGATGACCCCCTGTGAGGAAGCACTTGGCGAAACTGATAAGGAAAAACTCCCTTTTAACAGGAAGAAACCGCTGGCAGAACCAGGCTCAGGGAGGAGCAGTCATCTGTAGGAAAGGTTTAAGCCTCACCTTAAAAATAGAGAGGATGTCTGTCTCCTGAATCCAAACTGGGAGCTGGTTCCACGAAGAGGGGCCTGAAAGCTGAAGGCTCTGCCTCCCATTCTACTTTTAAATACCCAAGTAAGCCAGCAGTCTGAGAGCAAAGTGCTCCATTGGGGTGATATGGTACTATGATAAGATGGGTCCTGGTTATTTAAGACCTTGTATGTGAGGAGAAGGAGTTTAAATTCAATTCAGGATTTAATAGGGAGCCAATGAAGAGAAGCCAATATGGGAGAAATCTGCTCTCTCTTTCTAGTCCCTGTCAGTACTCTAGCTGCAGCATTCTGGATCAGCTGAAGGCTTTTCAGGGAGTTTTTAGGACAACCAGAGAGTAATGAATTACAATAATCCAGCCTTGAAGTAATAAATGCATGAACTAGATTTTCAGCATCATTCTGAGATAGGATGTTTCTAATTTTAGAGATATTATGGAAATGCAAGAAAGCGGTCCTACATATTTGTTTAATATGCACATTTAAGGATATGCAAAACCAATCAAATGTTTGGACACACTCACCCATGTGTCCAAACTTTTGTCTGGTACTGTATCCTGGTCAAAAATGACTCGACAATTCTCACAGTGTTACCTGAGGCCGAGGTAATGCCATCCAGAGTAAGTATCTGGTTAGATACCATGTTTCTAAGATTTGTGGGGCAGAGTACAAGAACTTCAGGTTTATCTGAATTTAGAAGCAGGAAATTAAAGGTCATCCAGGCCTTTATGTCTTTAAGACATTCCTTCAGTTTAACTAAGTTGTGTGTCATCTGGCTTCATGGATAGATAAAGCTGGGTATCATCTGCATAACAATGAAAATATATGCTACACCTTCTAATAATACTGCCTAAGGGAAACATGTATAGTGAAAATAGGACTGGTCCTACCGTGGAACCCTGTGGAACTCCATAATTAACCTTAGTGTGTGAAGAAGACTCCCCATTTACATGAACAAACTGGAATCTATTAGATAAATATGATTTAAACCACTGCACTGCAGTACCTTTAATACCTATAGTATACTCTAATCTCTGTAGTAAAATCTTATGCTGATCTGTATCGAATACTGCACTAGGGTCAAGCAGGACAAGCACAGAGATGAGTCCACTGTCAGAGGTCATACAAAGATCATTTGCAGCCTTCACTAATAAACCATTCCTCTGCAGATGATCAGTTAGCTGTTTTACAACTACTCTTTCAAGACTTTATGAGAGAAAAGGAAGGTTGGTGATTGGTCTGTAATTAGCCAAGACAGTTGGGTCAAGTGATGGCTTTTTAAGTAATGTAGCGAAACACACTGAGCAGCAGAAGGGACAGTCAAAAGTTTGGAGACACTCAGCCATATGAATGGGTGAGTGTGTCCAAGCTTTTTACAGTAAATTTAAAGTTTGGACACACTCCAAACTTTTGACTGGTACTGTAAATCCCAATTTTTTTTGCCTGATATGTTTTATTGGATCAAGTATTTTGGGTTAACTATTTAAGCACGACTTTAAACAAGCAGGACAAGCACCACAGGAGGAATGCAAACAAAATGTTATATTTATAAGTTTTGTAAAAGTTGTTTCACTGAACCCGAATCTACGTCATCAGAAGTTTTCTTTACCATTGAATCGCCCCCATTGTGGCAGTGATTATTACTCAATGAGGCTAAAACAGCTTACCAAGTGTGCTACACACCCACCCACACACCATTCACACACAAGACAGCCCTTTTCTACTCAGGCTTGCCCAGTGCTATTGTATATTTAGCTGTGAATAATAACAAAGAACGCTCTTTGAAGTGTGGAAATGTTTAAAACATCTAAAATTATATTTAGTTTGCTGCTTTGCTAACCCACAGCAACTTTAGACTACGGCCATGTGACATACATCTAAACTATACACTTGCATCCAAGCAGGGGGAGATAGCTCTCTTCTAAACTTGTTTTCCTAACAGCTTTAACTGTCTGAATTCCAGTGCCTGGTTTTCTTCTCTATTCCTCCCATTCCCCTCAACTCTGGATAAGCCCCCTTCTGATTAAACAAGCCAAATTTCCTGCAAGTAAAACGGCTGAGCTGTGAGCTAAATGTTAGTATTCCAGCCAGTCCGTCCCATTTCCACCCTGATTAGATGATGGAACAATGTTTGGCTTGTGGATTAACTCTACTCCTGGCCCCCAAAGATGCTCACTTCCACCCCAACTCCTCCAATGTTTTTCTATCCCAGTTCTATTCTATGCTTGGTGGGACTTTTGAGTCCACATCAGGGGGAATTTTTGTCCTGGGAATAACTTGGCAATTGTCAGGGGAAAAGACAGAAAAGTGGAGGGGGCTGAAAAGGACAAAGGAAAAGCAAGACTAGAGTCTGACGTGAGACAGTGTGAGAAGACAAGCAGGTTGAAATTGATTACATTGTCCTATTTTAGCTGCAAGGTGATGCTGATATTTGTGGGTTGTTTGCCAAGTCATGTACCATTTCAGAAAGGTGTATGTGACGTGTGTGTTTAAAAGGAATAGGGGTGGAACAGTTGCGTCAGACTTAATTTCTAAACCAATATTTAATCCAAGGTCTTTAAGCAGGCACAATAACCTAGCCGGCAGTAGGCAGACTAATGCAGCAACACTTTTGATGACGAAAGGCATAACCGTGATCTATTTGAACCAACACTGAAAGAACATAGAATATGCACTAGTGTGGAATTTGTCTAAAGCACCTCACACCAGGTAAGACCAAGCTTAGTGCTGAACAGTAAACAAATCAGTCAATATCAGCACTTGGCTGATTTACTGTGAGGATTGAAAAAATATCGTTATCAACACATCCACGGTGTGAAATGTGTCACTGATAAGGCTATAACTTGGAAATTCACATGCTAGGTTAAAGCTCTGTAATTAAAGAGAGCCTTAATTGCACTTCGATTGTTTATATCAGAGTAAAACTCTGGCATAAGTCTGAAAGGCTTACAGTGTTGCTGCAAAGAGACATGTCTCATCTTAGGGCAAGTAGACTCGCTTTGTAACCCATTAAATTTGGGTGATCAAAGTCACTGGTGGGAAATTGCAAAAATATACATGCATGATATTTACATGACAGCAAAATACTGGTCCCACAAATGACGACCTTTGAGCGGGACACAGGTGCTCCATCTGGAAAAAGCCAAATTCAGTATTCACAGTGGCACCTTGATATAAGTGTGTGTGTGTGTGTGTGTGTGCGATGACTGACATCTGATATTTGAATATTGACTCTCAAATATTTATTCAAGTGTGCTATTACAATGCTTGGGAGGAAAGAAAAACTGGTTGACAGCAGTAGAGGCTAACTTGCTAATCTGGACAGAATATTTTTAAGATAGAGAGAGTTACATGTATAGTTTTTCTTTTTTTGTCTTAAACTCCATGTCTGTCTTAGGCACAGAATACAAATTATGAATTTTAAATCTGCTTTTGATTCCTTTCAGATAATTACAATTAAGAATTTGACCTATTTTTAGATTTACAGTTGGGCTTTTGGGTGGGACAGGGACACACAAAGCTTTCACTGTCGCCCCAAAACTGGCTTGATGGGCCGAGTGTGAGTGAGAGTAAACCTTCAAACCCTTTCTACTCTGTACACACTCCAGGGGCCTCTGAACTCCTCCCAGTAGCACAGATTCTAGCTCTTAAATTTAGCAGTTACAAATCCCCATTCTACTAACCCAGATCATGTTACACACATGTTGACTGAAGTTAGACACAGGAAGCGAAAGTGTGAATTGATATAATAAAAGAGCACTGTGTGAAGGGTGAAAAAAAAGAAAAAGAAAAAGAGGAAATGGGGTTTCTTTCCATGAAAATTCAAATTCAGTAGATGAATAATTAATAAATCATCAGGTGAACATAGAGGTGTACACATTATCACCGACACAAGAGACAACGATGAATGACAACTGCTACAGTGTAACCGTTTTAAGGGTAAGTGACCTGGATATGATACAGATCAAAAATGGTGGTTACTGAGTTTAAACATTAACCAACTCACGCAGAGTAATGCCATACCATACCATGCATACATACCAGGATTTTAGTGACTGCTCCTCACAGCTCTGTAAGATCAGAAACAAAGAGCCTCCGTGTCTATACTGGCCCTCTGACCTAAGCTTTCTAGAGGCTCAGGTTTTTCCAGGGGCCTCTCCTAGTCTCCAATATCCTGCCTGCTACAGTTTTCCTGAGGATGAGGGAAACATCTATCCAGCTGCCACACTGGGAGCCATAGTAAGATGGACAAGTAGGCACTTTGATCTTGGTCTAGCTGGATGGACATCTTGACGCCAGTGTTAGGTCACCCAGGTTTTAATTGGTGCTTTTATTGAAACAGAGCTTTCAACCCAATAGACACATCTGTAATAGGTACTTTAAAACTTGACTCACATTAATTTTGAATTGTTAAATGTACAAAAATAGTATGGTAAAGGGCTAAAGCACTTTAAAATTGTTTAGATGCATTCCCAGTCCTAGCAGAATGGCATGTCTTATTATATGAGCAAATTATAGGTTAATTCCTCTCCTGATTCTCCTTTTTCTCCATGTTTAATTAGCAAATACAGAAAACACATCAAGATAACACAACAACTTGTGTTACTGGGAGCATGGTTATGGTTGGAGCTAGTGTTATGGCAGGTACTGGATTCCCAATATCAGTGACAATTGCTGATATTTTAAATAATCTCCTAGCTAATAATAGCCCCATTAAAAAAGATTTTCAAGTTTCAATCTTTTTTTTTCAGAATGCACATTAAAGAGCACAATGCTCCATACAGTCTCCAGGCAACAGACCTTACTGGTAAAAACAAGATAACAACTCAGTTTATCTTCATGCTTTAATATTTAAGAAAGGGAGGTCTGTATCATAGTCAAAACAAACCAGAAGCCTTCTAAATTTTCATTTTAGAATTAGATTCTAGTTCCAACATGCTCTCCTTTACTCTCATTACAAATCTGTCCTCAGGAAGACAGAGCAAAACAGGAGCTTCACCAACGCACTGTGTCAACACTAGGTTAGAATGGGAGATAATTAGCCTGTTTATGGTGACTTCTGCTATCACAGGTGTTGGATGTTTGAGACACCGTTTGGTCAATAGTGTAATCGTAATGAAACATCCACTCCATTGCATACTTTATATAACAGCCAACTAGTGTTCACAAAATACACATGCACTGGGAAGTTCAACAATCAGAAGCAAGTAAAGATAGTATAAAATAACACAAAATATTCTAGGAAATGAACAGTTTAAATTGACCAAAAATGCAGAATAAATGCCAAATTTTTAACAATGTACTACTGTAGTAAAATGTAGAATATATTCATAGTAAGGGACCTATTAACTTTACCCTTGTTTTCTTTTATTTATATACTGATATACTATTCATATTAAACATGACCAAAGCTTCAAATAATTAAGGTAAGCATATGGTTAAGTGATTGCTTAACCAAAATCAGAGGCTTCAGACTTCTCAAAACACTTGAACAGATATCTGCTTGAGAGAGCGCTATCGCAGGTCCTTCCTGCCTGCAGCAGTGAGACTTTTTAACCAGCACTGCTCCCAGACACAAGTGTTTACTATGTACATATTATCTACACTGCTGACATTTGATTGGTCACATTGTCTATATTGTCTAAACTGTCTATATTGTCTATACTGTACATAGTGTATACGGTTTTATTTGTATATTATGTGTTTGTATTTTCTTATTTATTTTTATCTTTTTATACTTTCTTATTGTCTTTACAGTATCTTATTGTGTCTCTGTACAATAGCTTGCCGCTACTACATTGAAATTTCCCCATTGTGGGACAAATAAAGGGATTTCTATTCTATTCTATCCCTAATATGGCCATCTCAACACACAGTGGACTCTAAAGCCTACTGTTCAAACCTTCTGTTTATGAAGGGACAGCCAATCAGAAGACAGCTGACTTATAAGGAAAGGAGCAAAAAACTGCCTGTTTCAGACTTTACTCAGAGGTTGCACAAAAGCTGAGACAAGAATTATTTTAAACTGAACCATGCAAAGCTATTTTTGAGGAGTCCACTAAACATATGGATCGTGATGATATAACAGGGTCGCTTTAATAAAACCTGAAACCCCTTTTTGAATGTTGAACTACAACCACAAGAAAATTTATCTAACTAAATGCAAGTGCATTTAGTGCTGACTGCTGCTACAACTTGCAGATACAACAACACAGATGAGCATTTTACAAGGCATTAAATACTTCCAAATTCACAAATACCACCCACTCTCCCACATCAAGAATTTACATTTTCAATAGGTAACTGGAAGGTTATGGAATCCCTGTTCCCTGACAGATTCCCAAAGCTTAGAGCTTTTTTTTTCACCCCAGGGATCATGAGCATTTGTCAGTCCAAGTTAGCAGTGAGCTTCCACTAGGAAAATGAAGCACTGCAATCAAGCTTTCCTTAGCAAAATGCATAGAAATCCTGCCATTGTGTGTCTCCCCAGGGGTTCAGGGGTTTTAAGAAAGAATCTTTGGACCAATACTGTAGCTTTCAAAGAACAAAATAACAGATTATACTTCCTAAATTCTTTGTTCGATCAAGTAGGGCTGAGAAAGTGTTGGTTACGGTGTTGGTAATGTTCTCTTAAATACCAAAAATAGCTAATCTGAAAGCAAGAGTAGCCCTATATGGGTAAATTCTGCTGTTGATATAATATTGATACACAAAGTACTGTACATATGGAGATAATGCAGCTTAAAACATGTTTATGGAGCCATAGCTCTGAATGAACACTTCCCAGATTGATCTTTTTGGAATTGCACTCATTCCATGAATTTTGATTAAATTACTAAGGTCTTGATTAGAAACTGATTAAGCTCAGGCTGTGGGTGGCAGTTAGGGTCAGTCTCTCCAAAGGAAAAAAAGAAGCAAACAAAAATAAATGACTCTGGCAATTTTATGTAAGAGTTATATCACTATAGATGTACTGTTTAGAGATAGAGATATGTGATTATTTCAATAATAGTCATATCTGCGTATAATTAAGTCATTGGATAAGGGAGAGAAAATGGATGGTTGGATATTTGTGAGTGAGTTCTGCACACTGTGGTAAACAAATCTGGAACATTACAAGATATGTGAATCATCTATTTTAAGAAGTTGCAGATGCTTGTGCCAGATCAGAAACACAAATATTATGCTCTGTGAAAGGGAGTAGCTGTGTGAGTCACTGACAGGTTCCTGGAACTGATGAGCACAATTAATGTGGAGTAAAAACGCTGCTCTCTTCAGGTAATTGATGTGATGTAATGAATCAAAGCACCAGTGGAAATGCTGGCAAAAGATCGAGAAAACGTCATTTCAGTGTCAAAGGTTGAAACCATTCAAAAGTTGGTGTAACAAGTGTAAACTAAGACTTGAGAGTCCCTAAGCAGAAAACTATGAGCCTACCTATCATTCTGTGTGGGAGAACATGGTGAAATGACAATAAAAATGAAACAAACAAAAAAAAGATGAGAAATTACACTTCTGAACACAAAAATCTAAAGAAAAAATAAAATGTTTAAGTGAGCTGTAAGTAAATACTTCTTTAAGCAGATTTTGAAAGGAATTTTCCATGAAAGGATCACGTAAACCAATAGCCCACACTCTATTACTCTGTTGTCTTAGTCAGTGCTTATACACAAGCCTGCATACTGTCAGCAATCTGATATGGACTGCTGACAGGTCAGATTGGGTAGTGGGATTAACATGGAACTGAGCTCTGAAGTGCACACTGCAAAAATGAGTATTATGTTTAAAGAACCTTGCATTGGCCTCGGGGAAACGGTACAGAAGGCAACTAACATATGATCTTAACATAACTCAGTTCACCACATTGATTCAGCTGCTGGTTTATTAATCTCAACAGACACTGTTTACAATAGCTCAGAGTTTTAGGGGAAAATATCAGCTGATGTTCTTCAGTTACCAATCTATGATGTTTATTGTGCTGTTTTGAACTTACTGAAAGCCTTTCAACAGCCAGTGAAAGCAGGACAATCTTAGCTCTGGGCTACAGGTGAAAATGGGGGAAAACAATGGTAAGAATGTCAAATGTCAAAAATGAACCTCCATGGTGCTCGTTTACAGTTTGCTCCTCCATTGGGACAAACTGTGCCTTACAATCTACTGCCATTAATGAAATATGTCTACAGTATTATTTACCACATCTTGTTACACCCAATTAGCAAGTCTTTGCTACTAATACAAATAAGTAATTTGAATATGTTATTTTCATACCAGTCAGTTCAATCCACAGTTGCTCAGGTATAGTGTATATTTCCACATCTTATGCTATTAAAGTCCATGAAAGCCAACATTCAGTTTAATGCATGTTCTGTATAAATCTTAAGCTTGGGAATGGCAATAAAAGGTAATCTTATAACGTGATCTTGAAAAGTGCGACCTCTCTCTTCTGTCACCAATCAAGACTGATTGGAATTTTACACCTGACCCACACAGGCGACATACTTAGTTTTTACTTTATATTTTCTAACATTACAGGTAATACAAATATCAAAGGTCAACGTCACTGTGTCAAAGCACTACATGCAGATAAGCTTCTTGTTTTTCTATAATGATGGTGTCAAAGTTGGTCTTAAGCCACGTGGGGGAGCTGTCAAGCTTGCCCCCAAAGGAGGGAGGTGCAGCTGGCTAGATTAATCAAGATTAGAGTTTATCCCTTTTACAAGCAAGCTGATGGGGATAACAGTGCTCAAGACCAGTACTGTAAGCTAAGCTACTTCACTGCAGGTATTAAGTTGACATTCTTAACTAGACAGGCTCGGGGAGAGAACCAGTAGGGTTTTGACCAAGGAAACTAGGCATATTGCATAATGGCCGTTGCAGCAGCTCAAACTAAATGAGCAATGTGTTAATTGCATGGTTTCTAGAACGCCATCTGAAACAGTACCAAAATACCCTGGCCTTCAATCAGTGTGACTTGGCTAACGTAGCTAATTTAAAATGTGTCTGCTCAGTACTATGCTTGAATATTATAACACAGAAACATCCATCACTAGTTACATACTACAAAAATAGCACAGGATAATGATTAGTCTGTAAAATATTGCTAATACTGGTGTAAAAATTATCACAGGGTACATACGCTCTATTTTTCTCTTTGCAAAAGCTTCATTCTTCCATTCTGGAGACATTTTATACCAGTTATATAAAAGTATCACCTGTTGTTATGATGTTGTTCGGCTTTGCATATTACAATAAAGTAAATGCAGAATAAGTGTGTAATAAGGTATAAGTTGGTGGCAGAAAAAAAGGGAAGATTCCAAAAAAAAAAGTCATAATGTCAGTTTATCCTGCAAAGCAACAGTAAAAACGCACTGAAAAGCCACCTGTCTAGTTACATGAGAAATGTTTTAGCAATCTGGTAATAATTTAATTTAATATCAGTGTGAATGTGAATCTAGTCAGCTGAACAGGGGTTCCATCTACAATGCTTTCTTGCAGAGTTTGTCTTTGCCAAGCTAGTATACACTAAATGCCCTGCCAGCATTTAACAAACAGGATCCCTGAATTGCAGGGCTGGCTGTGGTCCAGGTCCTCCGCCCGCTGCTGTCGCTACACAGAGGCTGACCTGCTGCAGTCGGAGAAAACAGGGCTCCTACTGTACAAGCTAAACATATGCCATCTAGTGCAAACTTTTATCCCCTTCACTACAGTGACTGCTTGTACTTTGAGCGTAGATGAGCCCGGGGGAAATCTGAACCTTTCACCCTGCTAGTGGCAGTGCCACTACGCTACTATAGCACACAACTGACAGCGAGTTTCAGCCTGCTTTTCAGTCATTTTTTGTAGTCACGTTAACTGCAGTAATAGGTGTGTTAATAGACCTGCATAATTATACCCATAAAGATATACTGAGAATAATTTTACCACCTTTGTTTAAGATCCTTCACTCATATCTCACAATCCAACATACCCATACAAAGAATGCATGCATGACAACAAATTAAGCAGATGCACATATTTTTATGACCAGCATATAAGTTTTGCCATGATTGTGCGAAACATTGTTTTATTAAAAACCATCTAATAATTTCAAGATTTGTTTACTTCAGCAGCACTTAGTTCTGGCACAGTAGTTCATCTCCCCTTACTCAAGAGAAGTCAAAGCAATCAAAACAGGAAAGAAGAAGAAGACAAAGAAGACATTGACTATGGATGCATTAATGGTAGGTGCAAGAGACACTATCGGAATAATTTAGCAGACAGTTCACTGCTTACAGTCACATCTGCTGACAGTATATTTATGACGAACTTGGTTCTCATCCTGCTAATGAAACTTCATGCTTTGTGATGAGATCCAAATGGATCCAAAGGTAAATCTTCATAACATGCCACTGTTAGCTGGACCACCTAGAGCTTTCCTCTGACGATTCAATTTTGCAATAAATTCCAGTCTCCCAGCACAAACTGAGAAGTGAGGATCTATATTTACACAGACAGCCAGACAAATATTTCCCAGTTGTATTTATTTCTCTAAGACTACCAGTAAATCAATAGATGTTTCAAATTCACCACCAGGACCCCTTGTGCTGTCTCAGGATCTGACAAACACAGCCTTATTGATATCTAGTTTTCAAACAAATCATTTAAAAAAACAAAAAACAAAAGAAAATGAAATACTCCGACACTAATCCTAATCCAAATAAAAGCTAATAGGTTTAACTGAATGCCAAATAATCAGTTATGGTTGTGCAAAAGGACACAAACTGAAATTCTTCTGTTCTAAACTGAAGTCTGTGCCTCTCCTATCCAACTTCTTGGACCTGAACACAAAGTTTAGAAAAACAAGAACTGAAAAAAAATTTCACTAGCAAGCATTGTTTAAAAAAAAACGAGTGTTTAGGATTCATTTTATAGTGCAGGACGACTTTACATAATTAGTTGTTAGTAGATGTAGCTGCAAGAATTTCTAACCAGGTATTTAAACCTTCGAGTTAGAGTATCTGTCCTTAAAAGGAAATCTGTAACTTCACTGAATAAACTTCTGTAACTACACAGCAAAGAGCATTTATCAACTATACAAACGTTCACTGATACATCTGTGTAGATTCTCAGTCAGCCAGGTCATAGTAGTCTCTGGAGCTTGAAAAAGGCGACTGGACTTCTTTTTGTTTCTTGAAGACGTTTCACCTCTCATCCGAAAGGCTTCTTCAGTTCTCAACCAAATGGTGGAGAGACCCAGGTATTTAAACCCCTGTGGGCATAGTCCCCTGGAGGTGGTTATGACCCTCTATTGATCACTGATACAGCAGATACACTGACATGCTGAATCATGCAGGCCAGTTCAGACAAATGCCTGTCAGCTGAGGCACAACTGTGTCACTTTCCAGAGTTTGATGACAGCCTGCATTGTTGTTGGGGGGTGACCAGTATGTGTGTGGATGTGTGTGTGTGCTGGTGTCTGAATGGGATGGGGACTGAGGAGTTTAGGAATGCTGGGGTGAGTGGGAACGGAGTCATGTGTGCAACGCTGTGTGTGAGACAATGAAAACCATCCCGCTCCATTTAAAAAGCCTTCATTCACAGTGAACCCGAGTCATCTCGATCCCTGCAGAGCAAAAAGACCAACAATTTTACCTTTCGCTTGAAACAACAGGAAGACGTTTGAAAGGCTGGAGCGGGTAGTTGATTTAAAACAGCATCACTTTTAACACGCTGAGCTAAACTTGAACAACCTCACTGGCGAAAATAACTAAATGTAAACTCTAGTTATCATTTAGTTATTTTAGCAGTAAGTTGTTCACACTGGCAATGCTAGCATGTTGATATTTAGCCATTAAAATGTTATTTTTATAATCTGGTGCTGCAGTGATTAGCATTGTTGCCTCACTTGACTAAGGTTCTCTGACAAGGATGTTGGTTGGGTGGGTTCCATCTTGCTGCTCTGGTTCCCTCCCACAGTCCAGAGACATGCATGTGTGGTTAATTAAAAGCTACTTTCAACTGCTCCTGTATTCACTAACTCTGCATATTTGATTTGGAAGATTTTTATGCCGGATGCCCTTCCTGACAGAATAAAACCGAGGATCTTTTGCTTGTTGAGCAAATGCTAATTTGCTGATTCTAAATTGGTCACAAGTTTGAAATTGTTGCCCGTCTCCCTGTGTTGGACCTGTGATGATGAACTCGTGGCATGCCCACAGATGGAAGCAGCCACCATGACCAGTTGGTTCCTGTTGTCCCGTTGTGAAACCACAAGCTGAGCACTTCCCATACATATCTTACTGCAATCAGCACCCATAACAAAGAATGCACCTTTAAAGCACTTCTGCAGAGGCTTCACTTTTACACCTGAAAACTACAGCCATCATTTATATACAGTCTATGAGTGCACACTGCCTCTCACCATGTCTGCTGAATTAGGCACCAGCTCTTGGTTTCGGGGTCTTCTCCAAGGACAGCTTGGTAAAAAGTGGGGCTGGGGATCAAACCTGTAATTAATGGACCACCTGCTCTGGCACATGAGCTACGGCTACCCCATAAAGGACAACATTTATCACAATTCAAAGGAACACAAAAGTAAACTTCACCTGTTTCTAGAGTAAAAGTTATGGAGCCACCAAAGCTCATAGGGTTTTCTCCTCACAGCACCAGGGTTACTGCTACTTAATTTTGTGCCACTCCAGCCAATAATTATTGGATTATTTAGTCCAGACCAAATTAGCAGTGCAGCCCAGCCAACATTGCTATGACAAGAGCCACGACATGCTCTTCAACCAATCCTGTGCAATAAAACAGCGCAAGCTTAAAGCAAGGGAACAAAATAAGCCTGGCCTTTTTATATAAGCAGCCTGAAACTGTTGCTATGTGACTGACTGTCAGCCTGCCATGCAGCACAGGTTGCACTTGCTCCCTTGATAGTCAGAAAGAGTCCAGCTCCCCAGTGCCTCAACTAAGAAAACTAGGAAACCAGCTCAGCCTGCATGACCCAATTAGAAACGTCCCCGGACAGCGGAGAAACATCATTCTCTGCCTGGTCCATCAAACAGTTCCAACTGCAGCATACAGAAAGAAATCCTCGTTACAAAGCCTCAATTTTAATTAACTTTATAAAATATATACAGTTTCATCTGCACTTGAAAGCTACCTATTGCACAACAAATCTACAATTGTACAGCACTGAGTAAGCTCCAGAAAATGTCGAGCGAGGACAGTATATGACCTCATGAAAGATATTTACTGGAGCATCTCTACAAGAGTGTTGCATATTTGCAAACGTTTTCCCAGCCGGTCTAAGGACATGTCAAAAATCAACAGAGCAGTCAATAAATTTGACTTAAATGGGATGCATGCAAAGTGACCCACTTTGCCTGAGAATAAGGGCAATCAATAGAGTGATGGCAGATTGCATGACAGAAGAGGTATGGTCTGTAATTATGGAAAAAAATTAGAGGACAAGCTTGTGACGCTTTGATCTGTGAGAACGTTGAGAATATCTCACAGGAAGTAAAATATATTGCAGATACTTTCCAAGCAGTGGTGGTGGGAGTGTCGTCTGTACAGGCCAAATTTCACATATAGCTTTGTTTTTTTTTTTTTAGATGAACTTGATTCATTTGAAAAGCATTTACTTCTGCATGGCTGCATAGTTAAAGGTCATCTTTGATTTGTGTCTCCTGTTTAATGAAAATACAAGCAAAACTTGGAAAGTTTTCATGTTATGGGGTATTAAAAATAATATTAGCATGCTGTGGGTTTCATGAGGAAGTATTACAGCACATTACAAGATGACTGCATAATAAAATTTAATTCAAGAGTGCCCTGGAGTGGTTTTCCTTTTCCTTTAAAAATATTAATAGGAATGTTTTACAGCTCCCATACTTTACATCTGGGAGTTTTTTTATTGTATGTTTTATGCTGTGTGTCAGCCACGCACAAGTACTGAGCCGAACAATGACCAAAATCTTCTTCTGTAGTTTAATTTATGACTCATAATGCAGTCAGGATTGATAATTTTGCATCAGTATTTTGCTTCCCTCTGGTCATCGGTTCAAACAACAAAACTGGCAAAGCTGATGTGGAATACTGAAGCGTGCCTGCCCAGGCTGTGGAGCTGACCAATCAGAGTTAACTCAACTTTTAGGGAAAGAGTGGCCGGGTTAAGGGTAGCTCTCATAACTGACTGTTCTTCCACTATGTTAGCTGTGTCCTGGTAACTACTGCAAAGACTCACAAAAGGAAAGTTTCCCTGGCTCCGTAGCATTTATGTTACTCCTGAAAACCCCACAATCATTCTAAGATGAGCATTAAGTGTTTTGGAGAGTTCAGACTTAAAACTTC
Organism: Archocentrus centrarchus; assembly: GCF_007364275.1. Taxonomy (NCBI): domain Eukaryota; kingdom Metazoa; phylum Chordata; class Actinopteri; order Cichliformes; family Cichlidae; genus Archocentrus; species Archocentrus centrarchus. Next base: position 3,514,555 of record NC_044355.1, on the reverse strand, counting down.
TTCCGGGTGCTGAGTGTCTAACTTTGTACTTGCCATAATCCAACTTTCTTGGTAGGTCACACAACAGCAGATGCTGTACACTACCAAAAATAGAATATGATTTCAAGTGAAAAGGGGGACTGCAAGTACACACTGGTAAAGATAGTGTTCTACTGAAAGCTGTGATTATTGGCTTTCCAGTGTCATTCTCTGTTAGGGTACTCTCTGGATGCATTAAGTATACTTGACGTGCACACAGTAAGATGTTGTCATTATCTGTGAGTTATGTTTCTTGTCAGAGTGAGCATGCTAAGTAACAACAGTAACTAACAGCTTCCCTGCAGAGAGTGGCTGTTCAGCCCTGGCACACAGCCGGCTGTCACTTCTTCACACTGGTCCTTATTGTCTGTAAGTGTGTATGTGTGCGTCACACTGCAGTTTGAGTGCCAGGCTGCCTTGATCGCTCCTCCTTTCTCTTTCAGTGCATGAACACACAGCCCTGACAGCTGAACAAGATGAGTATGTTCACCTTGTCACAGACAGATTTGCCCCTTCAGGCAAAACAGACCTGCACAGAAAGTCAAAAGGACATCCAGACGTAACAGTAGATATTCTCTTTGCTGGATTCTCGGTGCCTGTTTTATAATTCTAACCCATTTTAAGTACTGTGCACTTCATTCAGGGTTGCAGTGGACTAATGCCTTCCCTAGCATGTATCTAGTGAGGAGGTGACCACACCCTGGACAGATGGACAGTGTATTACACAATTTTGGCATTAAGTTGGATAAGTCACTAGGTCAAAAGACAATCTAATCAAATGTGAAAGTAAAAAAAAAGACTGAAGAGGCCTTGCAACATTCCTTTTTGACCTAAAATATTCTAGAAACTAAAACAGCATCAGTGGTTTTTTTTCCGTTAAGAGCCAAGAAACTGATTCCTAAACCTCACTTGTCATTCTTTAAGTAAAGGCCGTTCTCGGATGCTTCACCAACTATTAACCCTTGAAAAAAATAAGCTACAGTGAGCATGACATGTGTACACTGAGTAAATACCAAAAACCAAACAACCACTACACAGATAGATGCCTGGCACAACAGACGAGAACCAGCTCAACAGGACAAGACTCAGCTGTACATCTGCATCTGAAGGACACGCTTTCGAGGACACTCGTGTTCATATTTTGGATGGAGATGGCAGCTGGTTTGACAGGAGTGAAGGAGGTTGTCTAAGTCCACTGTGAGTGACTATCATTGAACAGAGCTGGTGGCCTAAAACACCAATTATCAGCCACCAATAGTTCAGTCTTGAGATCTCTTCCCAGGCAGACCAACCCCCACTTGCACCTTTACCATAATAACTCATGATTTGCATCTTGGCTCATGTGAGTGGAATGACCCACAGGTTGATTGACATCTTGGCTCATGTGACCCTTTATGGTTCATGGGATAACAAGGTGGGTCCATGACTCTCAGGGCCACCTCCAAGGGCACAGCCCAACTAGGGATGTAAATTTGTCACTCTCCATCAGATTTTAGAGCTGAAGAAGCCTCTTGGATGAGAGGTGAAACATCTTCACGAACCAAAAAGATGTCCAGATGCCTTCATTTCAAGTACTTAAGAATACCATAACTTGGATGACTGAAAACCTGCACTGAGGAAATATAAGTTGCTCACAGCCTAACTGGATAATGTTGCTTTCACCAAGTGCAATGACCGGCATTATTTGAATATATTTGGTTGTGCAAATCAAGTACCTGCAGATTTTAATAGATAAGCTGAGTCTCTGTGCTTCACATCAGCACATGTCTTGTGTAAGCCAGGTAGGTACATCCTTAAATATCCACTATATGCTTTTTATGAAAGCCAACAATACATGGAAATGGACAATTATCTGCAATGTTAAGATTAAAAAAATTAAAAATTGAAAACATGGCAATGCGGTCCTTATTTGTGTCACTGCTGATATCACACTGGATTTCTACAGTATAAGTTACAAAATGAGGAATAATCACCAGCTAATGATTATCTGTTGAAAGATGTACAATGTGGAAAAAAATGTTATATCATTGGGTGCGTCTCCTACATGATTCCTATGCTGCATAATGAGAGGTACAAAGTTGGCCATTGTAAAATTCTTGATTAAAAACACCCTGTAACAAAATTCTGACAATGTCAGTATTTAGGACAATTTAGGACCATTTCACAGTGTGACTGCTTTATAACTTACATCTACTAAGTGACCAAAAGAAATGCAAACCAACAAAATTAAACACATGGATGCAAGACATGCAAAAGAAAATGGATGTTATACCAACAAAGAAGAAAATCTAGTTGAGTTGTAGCAGCAGAAACCTGCTTGTATGTGATGTGTCCCCCAGCTGTTGTCATGAGTAAGCCAAAGGGGATGTAGCATGGAGTGTAACAGCAGAGGAATAACAGTCATGTGTCTTGGCCCTGATTCAGCAGGCATTATCCTCAGTCTATATGTACTTGATGTCCTACCCGAGTTAATTTGATGCATATAGCAAAGTGTGGCTGTCAACTAACCTGAAATCCCACAGTGTATAGCCACCTTTAGGAAATATATGAGCATAAATGCACAGGCATGTAGACACAGTGAAAAGGAAAGGGGGTTAATCTCTAATCTAGTTCAGTAAACCACCACATGGTCACCTCCCACCACAAATGTTCATGTGTTTATAAGGATCCATCTGTACGCAGACTGGCAGGCATTTGCTAAAAACATTATAATTTCATTACTGTCTGGATTTTTGTTTACCAGTATATATATTTTACTAGCAGTCCATACCTACTGAAATACACTGCAGAAACACACATGAAAGCTTATGATTATATCTAAAAAAAACCACAATGAACAAAAGATACAATCGTTATGGCATTTTTAAAAAGGTAAAGCTAGAGTTTGAAACTGTTTGAGTGGAAATGCCATCAGCCAATCTCTTTCTAACATGTAATCCCTGCTACTTCCTTTTTCACTAATAGCACCATGCCAACACATCAGTTTTCTTCCCCGTGTCACCAGGAGAGGACAAAAAGCTTCTACTGAGATTAAGAAGAGCATAACCACAGGATTAGTGATTAGCATCTTACTTTCAGGGATTTCTCATTTGCGTGAGTGACCGAAGCGACTGCACTAAACTGTCAACATTACAGAATCCAGTCTGGTATGGTACTAGTAACACTGTTATTAGTACCATACTGCACAGCACTGAGCTGTGGCTGCTACTGTAGCAGCCACAGCTCAGTGCTGAAGAATGTTAGTTATGTTGTGAGTAGCTTAATCAGTAGCACTTTGAATGTTTCTCTGTAGGCAATATAAACATTATCTTTTTTGATAATTTAAAGCACTTTATACTACAAGCCACATTAACCCATTCATGCATCATTTCTTCTGCCCTAGAACACTTCAACATGAACTGGAGATTGAACCATAAGCTCCTAAAAATTATTAACACTTAAAAGAATTCTGCAAATGCTCATGCAACCGCTTCATCTAAGAAACGGGTGGTTGAGTTTTCTTCTACGTCTTGAGTTCCTTCCTTAACTTTACTTGAATAGACATAACTCAAAGTTTTCTCAATTTGAGAACTGGTATTAAGAAAATCTTTACCTGCTATAACATAACAGAAACATACAAAAAAAAAAAAAAAAGACTAGAAACAAATGTAAAAATTTAGCTTTGGAAGTACAGTAATCATTCACGAGACATAAGTGAAACTGGTCTATGTTTTAACTTCATTCCTCTTCACTGTGAAGCTGATCATTCGAGCTTCACAGTTACCATAGGGGTCTTGTGGTACAATGTTTCCCACTCTTCAGATCCTTAAGGCAAGCAATGAAAGGGACTTTCAATATAGCTTAGCTCCTTCTCTGAAGGATACTTCCTTCTAAAATTACATTCCTGTGTAGCTTGTAGTCATAGCAATGCATGGCATGTACTCTGCAAAAAAAAAAGTGACAAGAAAACTAAAGCCATCTCAGCCTGTTCTGTAGGAAGGAACAACATTGACCACAAACTGGGAATAACATCATGGAAGGATACAGGAGACTACAGACCTTTGTATGGTGACTTTTCAGAAGAGTGTCTGGCCACAGACAGAAGATACTTGGGCCAAAATGCCCAAAAGATGCCAAGAGCCTGTAGTTCAGATAAAAATTCAGTGACTGCAATCAGGGCAGGAGTTATTTGAGAGTGTAGGCCCTAATAAGGATGGGGGGGGGGGGGGGGGGGGTCACTATGAAAGATCACGATGACTTCCCCAAGTGTACATATCAACAGTGTTTTCATAGGAAAAAAATGTTGAGTACTCTGAAGTGCCTAATCGGAACTGCAATTGCAACAACAAAACAATCCAAATTATGATGAACGACAACGGGAACTTCAATACACATCACTCTTCAAGAGCCCTCAACTGCCTCTTTTCTATCAGCATGTGTCGGCACTGGTGCTAAGCTCACTTCTGCCTTGGTGCAGTTTAAAAGCAGGCATACACTTAAACAGGTTCTAAGAACTTATTATTACGTATTGCTGCAAGGAGAAGTTGAGGTTCACTGGCAAGAAAATCATTGTGGGCTATATGCAACTAAGGGTTGAATTTCCAAATTTGGGCCGAGCAATTTTGTGGTGTGACCTTTGGCACCAGCACCTGTCTTTTTTTGGTGGAAATGCACTGAACTAGTTCCAGTCAGGGGACTCGCAGCAGCACTGCATTGGTGTAAAAGCAGTAAGGGATGCAGGTACACTGCCCAAATTTAAGAGCCTCTGTTGATTACTTTATCCAAATATTTTATAACCCAAAGGATAAACGTTGATTTGGTTCACTCTGAAAACAGCCTCTAGCTGTCTTGTTCCACGAACGAATCAGAATTTCATTCAAATCTGACGCAATCTGAATAGCTAAAGTTTTTTTTTTTTTTAATTAAAAAAAATCCAATACTACTATTGTGACAGCCACTGTTTAAATATCTTCTGTGTGGAGATGTAATATTGTCCTCACAAGGCATGGTCTTCAGTATTTTCCCCAACTTGCTTGGTTTGATTCATGTTTTCCTGGCTATTTAACTCAAAGTTTCCGTAGCAAACACCAGGAGCTGTCATCAAGTCTGGTCCTGTTTGGCACTTTAATTTGATATATTGCATCCCATTCCAGTGGGATTACGTTGGCCCTCAGTGTCAATCAGTCATTGTGTAAACATGTTTGTAGTCTAGTCTCTATTGGACATCTTCCATTGAACCTTTACACAGGATTCATCATGCCTTTGCAAAATCTTTTGTTACCATTTCAAAGAATAACACTGTTGATACTTGTTGCAGCTGTAAGATTTTTGAAGTTTTGTGTAGGTTTATTGAAAACAGATATGTGTTTCAGCAATGAACACACAAATTTTTTTTTTTACCCGAGTTCCAAGGTAAAATACCAATAGCATACTGCAGCTGGTAGGCTAGGATTAAATCTCCAAACACAGTGATATCTATACTGAAGTGATGCTCTAATGACATGGATACGATCGCTGATGCAGGGATATCACTGGAATGGTATCAACCCTTGACTTACAGATGATATCACCTGGAATGGAACTTTATTATTCCCAACCCCCTAAACATGTCATGACTCAGACAGTAGACAGAGAAGAGACACTAAACAAGCTGAGATAAATGCTCGGAAAACAAAACATCTTGCCAAGAAACTTGATTTGGATTGAAAGTTTTACACCAACGTACGTGCTATAATCAGAGGTCCCACCTAAAAGTTGGATACCTGAATTGTCATGTAATACTTTTAACATAAAACAAAACAAGAAGTACATGAAACTGAGTACTTTTTACTACACAGGTAACCCTGCTATAAAGGGAATACTTTTAATATCACTTACAATGGCTTCTAATAAGAACATACAAACAAATCAATGAACAGCTTTAAGTCAGTGATTTGTCGAAATCATAACCGTATGTTGCGATTGATATAATGTGACAGAGCTGACAGGATTAGCCATTAAAAATTACCATCAACTATTTTGCTAACCAGCTAATAATTTTATTAGTTTGTCACGCAAATAACAAGAACAAAAATGCACAAAATTTCTCAAGTTCCAACCTCTGAATATCTCTTAATATCCCAAGTAATTTTAAGGCATCAGGTTTTTGACCAGAGTGCTTAGAGCTCAAATAATTACTCAAAACAACCAAGGGATTCAGAGGAGCATTTCTGAACACAACATATCGAACCTTAAAGCAGATGGGCAACAGCAGCAGAAGACCACACCTGTCAGCTAAGGACAGAAAACTGAGGCTACTATTCTCATAGAGTCACCAAAATTGAACAATTGAAGATTGGAAAGAGTGTTGCCTGGTCTGAAGTGTGTCTGCTGTAACGTTTGGATGGTAGAATGAGAATTTGGTGTAAACAACATGAAAGGATGGATCCATCCAGCCTTGAATCAACATAGTGTTATGGTGTGGGGGATATTTTCTTGGCAGACTTTGGACCCATACTACAGTCTACCTGAGCTTGTACACATCTTCTAGCTGCTTGCAAAAAAAAAAAACCGAGGATCTTGTGCCATGTCACAAAGCTCAAATCATCTCAAACTGGTTTCTTGAATAAGACAATGACTTCACTCCAAAATTGAAAAATCTCAATCAAGCAAAACACCTTTCCTATGTGGTGGAAGGGGAGATTTGCAGCAACCAACAAATCTGCAGCAAATGCATGTTATCATGTCAATATGGACCATAAACTCTAAGGAATGTTTCCTGCACCTTATTGAAACCAATTCCAAATTTTGCAAATATGCAGACCCAGCTGTGTTTTGTTTATACAGGTTTTAAGACAAGCTCTCAGGTGATGAGAGCTATTTGCCAGTTTACTGTATATAGATTACACAAAACTTTTTACTATGTGCCCGAAACCTCAAGAAAATCCATCCACCATCACAAGATCACGTACTATAGTGAGATAATCTATAGCACTTGAGTTTGTTTTAAACTGACAGGATATCTTATTGCACTCCATCTGCCAAAGTCGGTTTACTTGTCTTGGCAACTTTCTGGCTGCATAATTTAAACCTTTTTTCAATTTCTTCCAATGGACACTCTTCATGCTCATTTATCAGCTGAATGTTTTTCTTCAAACATAACAAGGAGAGTGATGGAATTACGCAACTCTGGTATTCTCTCAGTTATGCTTTCATTTGAATTTGCCAGCAGCAAAGTACTCCTCAAACACCAATAACAAGAAAGCCAATTAATCAAACCAAAAAGAGGCTCCTGAGAAAAAGACCCAGTCAGATGCTATCATCAGGGTTCCACTCATGCAAACACCCTGTGGCTACACGACACAAATCAATCAGCCTAACCAACTGAGAGCTACCGCCCTCATCAAAGGGCCAGTCAGTCTTCTGAAGTTCAGAGAAGCCTAAATACCATCACTGGCGACAGTGTTACTGACAAGATGGTGAGAGGACGCAGCCGTCAAGGAAGCAATGAGTGCAGGTGTGAATGCTTTGTTAAGATTTTTTTATATGGCATCTGGTAAGACTTCACTGAAGACACATTAAAGTTGGACAATAAGGACTTGCTGCTTTGAAAAAAAGAAATATGTCTCAGTGAAAGACTGCCTAAACTGTGATGGAAAAATGTATTTCTGTATGTGTGGTTTTGTAATGCACGTCTTCAAAAATGCTGTAATGTGTTAACACTAGGGATAAACCATGTGGAAACCACTCCAAATGTAATTGGTCAGCTGAGTCTGCTCATGTTTTTTCATGCATGTCTCCACTGCTGTTTGAGATCGTTGAGAAATCAAGAAAACACGAGACTACATGAAGATTCATTAATCTTGTCCCTTCCAGTAATTCTAAATCAGTCTCTCGCTCATTTTTTTTCTTTATTTAAAGCAATTTTTAGCACAAACATGTGAATTAAATAATATAGAAGTACATATTTGTATGTATTTAACTGCATCACAATTGTTTCCTTTTCTTTAGCTACAAAAGCCTGTTTTTTTTTTCCATTTAGCAAAGTAATTTTCAGTGCAAGCACTCCCTTGTGACAACATGTGGGAAGAATTAATTTAAGTATGCAAAAAATGCATGACACCGTTATGGTGGTGTGTCAGCAATCAACAGAGTAAAACCCAACAGTAAACTATAAATCAGTTTATACTGTGGATGCATCGATGGTGGGACCACCAGAACAGGCTGAGAGAGAGAGAGCCATAAATCTGGTATTCAACGGCAGTTTCAAGTGCCTCGATATGGTTATCTAATGCAAGGATTTTTAAATGAATCTAAAACAAACCAAAACTAAATAGTAGCTGCTCTACAGTCTAAGAAAATAAATAAAAGTATATCAATTAACATAGCTGGACCTAAAATAGCACAAGGAGGAAATTGGGGGCTCCACAAGACAAGGCTTACATGGAACTTTCTTTCCTTCGTCACATGTTGGACATAAGATTAACAAGTGAAAGTAACATGAACAGTTATGAGCAGATATATACAAACATAAGTATAAAAAGCAGAAGCTTAGTTTACAACAAAGGTGAGTGATTGAAAAGGTGCACAACACAAAGCACACGGCTCTAAACTGTGCCTTTGCTTGGTTTTATTTCTAACTGACAATACACGGCAGATGTTGTTTTACCCTCTAGCCTCAGGCCCGGATGTTACACAGGACACAGCAGTTGAATATGAGCAGTTATTAGGATGCAGACTGAGCTTTTGTGTTGCTCCGTTCAACCTGGAGCCAGTGACCTGTCTCTGGTTCCCTCAGGTTACTTAAGGACCATCACAGGTGTGTGTGGATAATCAGTCCCCGAGGGGGTAGGGTGAAAGAGGAAAAACATAGGAGCAGTGTCAGTTCACTCCCACCTTTTCAGCTCTCAGCCCTGATGTGCCTCAGAGATTCTAGATCAGTCGTGGCTTTTTAAAGATGTGATATGGGCCTCCAAGGACTTTGGAGCTACTAAATAGGCCTGTAATGGCGCCCGACACTCTTAAAGAGGATCTGCCACTTTTAAAGAAGTTAATGACATACGCAGGTTAGTCAGTGTATTAAAATACCAAAGTGGGCAGAAGTGTTAAAAATGGATGTATCCCTTTATACTACTTTTTATACTACTTCCTATTTATTAGGAGGAATATCACTAACTTTTGTGCCATTCTGTGTATTTCAGGTACTTTTTCGTTGCTCAGTGCACATGTTAATCTGATATTTAAAGTATCTACTACTACTGGCAGTAAGGGCAACAATGGACCTAAGGTGCTTTAAGAAGCTGATGTGATCATATTAAAAAAAAAGTGTTAAAAAAAAAAAAAAAAGAAAATTACAAATCACATAATCAACACTGACACAAAAGTGGAATCGGTCCACCAAAACAGTGCTCCATCAAACTAATGACTGATTCCATGTTGATACAGTAAAACCATGCCTGGATGTCTCACATCATTCTGGTTTTAAATGGGCTCCAAAGCTACAAATAAATCAGACTGAAGTTCATATTAAATGTGAAAATCTTGAGGCAATTTAAATAGTTTTGTCTGTCAGACATTAAAGTCACAATTTCCAAAACAGACTGCAGTTGATAGTTCATAATGTCTTACTAAGTAATCTCTCTCTCTGTGTATTTGTTGTATCATTTCAGAAAACTAAATTGATCAAATGGCCTTAATTTTTTAAATCTCTATTAATAACCTTTAAAAGAGGGGATGGCAGATTAAAGTGTGGTTATCTAAATGGTCCAGGAAACACTCAAAGGAGTGTATCTATATATAGTAATAATGAATATAAATTGTGTATTGTTTGTTTTTTTGTTGTTTTTTTTTTTTTTGGGGGGGGGGGGGGGGGGGGGTAAGGTATTCCCCTGTAAGAAGGCCCTCTAATCGCAGTCTACACCCCTGCTACCCTTTATGGAAACAATTTTATACATGATTCCAAAAACTTAGGTTTCAAACTTTTTTTTCAAGCCATTTTCTCTTCAAACATTGGCTATAAAAATGGTAAAAATGTTCAATTAAAAGAAAATAACAATACATTGATGTATTTTATGTATTTAAGTATTTTGGGGCAAAAAAAAAGTCATTCTAAAATCCACAAAAGCAAAGTTTGACAAGAATAACTGACATTTTCTTTTGTTTTACAATATAAAGAGTTAGAAAATAACACTTGCTGGTTAAAGACAAACATCGTGTTACACAGTGTAATCAGCCAGTCATCAGTGGTTTGAAGGCTGACGGGAGGACACCTCACTGCAGGATGACAAAGTCAAACGCACCGGGGGGGGGGGCAGGCAAATGTCGTGATTGAAATTCTCCCAGAACAAAACCTCGTTTGTGCGATTATTGTTCACCGAGCTCGCAATGAAGCAAAAATCCATCCCACATGATGCATTCATTGTTTGCAGCCAAACACGCACCAGGCCCCACAGCAGCCACGGCCACTGTACACCGGCCCGTACCAAAAACAGCTGAAAGCCTGCTGCAACATTTAGGAAGGTCTGGTGGAAAATATGTCCAAAATGTCACTTGGAACGTTGCTGTGTTACTGTAGTTAGTCATTTGTCAATAGAGGTTAAAAATGCAACTTTTTATTTTAAGGACAATATTCTTAACTCATTCTCTCACACCAAAAAGACAGAAATGTACTGCAGATTATTAAAATATAAACGATCTCTATAGCCCATATTGGCGGAATATGAAACCCTAATCCATCGCGGGGACTTTATGGGGACACAAGGACAATTTGTTTTTAAGATCTGAATCAAATTATTGTCACCTTTCAACAGGTGACGAAGCAATAAAATAAAGGCGCAGACGCTGCAGGTACGAGCCCCAGCCAGTAACTAAGGCCACGCGATGACAACAAAACACCTGCGGGAAAGGGAAGCGAAGTGCTGGGGAGGTGACACAACGTTCGGGCTCGATGTTGGCACCTCGTGACTCACCTCTATCCATTTCTGCGCCTCCAGAAACGCGGACTGTGCGGCCGACTCGTTCACAGGGTGATGCTGATGAGACTGTCCTATGTCTGCAGCCGGACTTGCCATTGGCGAAGAAGCTGTGCTCTCCAACTACCAAAGCCTGCAGAAATGAGTGAAAGCAACTCGGTACCGCGTTATTCCACCGAAATCAGTCGTCAAACGCGTGGGTCAACCAGTCCTCCCCCGGCCGTAGAAGGTGCTGTAGCAGCAGCAGCACCGGTGAGACGGACGAACCAGTTGCTGCTCCCGTATCGCTCCTGTTGGGAGTCTGCGGGCAAACAGCCAGCTCTACGCCAAACACGGCCATCGACAGAACTTCCGGTGGGAGCGCTGAAAATAAAAGCGTTAGTGGAGTTCAATTTAAGAAATAAATAATATCACACAGTGCAGTAGATCAAGTCAAACTGCCTTTAAAATGATATCATTTATCACCATTTTTATTTATTTATTTTTAGCTCACCCTACTTGTGTTTCAGTGCTGCAAGGAAACGCACAATATAAGTATCTGAATAGAATTCCTTTATTGTCATTATACAGGAGGTACAATGAGACTGGAGGGCCATCTGAGAGTAATGACAAATCGATGCGACTGAAAACGACCACATTTTGCGACAGTAAAGGTGCACTGAAGTGCAAACACTAACCGGGCGAAACAAACATAGTGGCCTGATCTGCTGCTGCATTTCCTGTAACTGTTCAATTTTTACATCCTACACTTCAGCTGCAGTCATGCAGAGTAACAGCATGTGCTTCTCAAAGATTAATAACTAGTTACATTGATTGACTCCTCAAAGATTCTAATCCAACTCTTGAAATTAAAGATATTCTCGTGGAACGTTTTTCAAGTCGCAGACCTGTCTCTCAAATGAAACACGATGGCAAGTTAACAACAACAACAAAAGGCATTTACTTATATATGATGTATGTATAAAATAAACATGATATGGGTTGGTGGTGTTATTACTTCAAGAACATCCCATCTGGTTCTCACTTATTTCTAAAGCCGGTCATTTCCATGGTTACTGGGTTCATTCAAGTCTTTTATGCTCATGTTTTGCTTTGCTTCCGGTAATAATCTAGCTGTTCTAGGTCGGCTTGACTCAGCTGGACTGACAAGACTTGCACACCGCAGTATGATTAACTCCAACGGCCAAAAATACACAGAAGCAGCGCCGCTTCACCGGCAGCCAACGAGGGCAGCAGCACGCTGGGGATCTCACGTCCACTTTCATTATATGGGGCAACTTAGAAAGGAGGAAGTGCACAGATTTAGAGCAAAGCCGCCTGAAAACGAGGGCCAACATTTAACTCCAGAAGCTCACGCAATTTTCCATTAACGAAACTATAGGCTACTATTAGGATATGTCTTTATATTTACCACTTTGATTGTGTTGCAGACCTCTGAGACTTGTGTTAGTCTAAAAAAAAAAGAAAAACAAAAAAAAGAAGAACTGAACACTTTTGCAAATGTAATTGAGCAAACGCTGAGCTGGGTTTCCAAACTCTTGGATTTCTGTCTTTTCTCCCCTTTTATCTCTGTCAGAGTTTTCCTTAAAGCAGCTCTACTTCTCCCATATCAGCGTTTGCATTGGAAGTTGTAACTGCTCAGTACCGGCAGATATCCATTAGCTGGCATTAAAACACAAGCGGGCTCGTCCTTGACCCCTAGGAAAATGTTTTGCAATCTGGTGAGTCTGCAACTTGAATTTGGCATTTTACCCGCTGCTCACCTGTGGCCAAATCCTACGAAGGCTGCAGCGACTGAAATAACCATCGGGCATTGATTGATTAATTCAATGACAGATTCCACACAAAACCTCATAAAGAACCACTCCATGACTTGTACACCTTGACCTCCCAAGGTATACAAGTCAAAGGATGCCACTTGAAACTTTTCAAAGCCCTACAGACTCCTTTTCCACAGACTCTCTGCTGCCCTCTTGTGGAAAAACGCAGCGGTGCTGAAAGGTAGGGGGAGGAGTTTTCCAGACAGCTCCACCGTAGGCGCACTTTGCAGCGCAGGTACACTCACCACTCCTGTTTCCTAGGTTTCTTCTTCCTCGATACAAACCAGCGTTCTTTTTGTTTAGGATTTTAATCACACAAGGTGAGTGTGAGAGAGAAAAACAATGGTCTGTTTATGCTGCCCACCTACCTGACTTCCAGGAGTGACAGTACCACCTGAGTTTGACAGGACGGACTCTACCTGGACGAGCAATACGGAACTTTACCGCGGTCACCGGGCAAGTTCTGTTATATCCATTCATTCATTCATTCATTCATTCATTCATCAGCTTTCTGCCCGTTATCCAGGTCCGTTAGCAGAGTTGCCAAGACATTCCTTTCTTCGGCATTCCCTGGGGCGATTAAATCTCGGAGGACGTCTATCCAGCAGCGTGTCGTGGGTCTGTCCCACGCCTGAAACACTTCAACTGGGAGGCGTCCATAAGGCATCCTACACAGGTATCCGAAACACTTTGAATGACTCGTTTGCGCCGAGCTGAACGAGCTTCTTGCCTAAGGGCAGACACCCTGCAGAAGAACTTCCGCCGCTTGTATTCACGGTCCTCGGTCACTGTAAGCAGCTTGTGGACAGGTTGAGGTGGAACAGGAAAGGTGAGGGTAGGAACGTAGATCTACCATTTATTAGTATTTTTATATGAAGAATTATTGCTTAAAATAATATTTTCATCAATTTTAATTAGCTGCGTTAATAGGCTAGTTTTAATCAGTTTCAGATTTGAAGTAAAAACAGACCATCACAACTTTAGAGGTGCAATAATAAAGGATAGAAATGTATCCTCAGTTTTTTTAAGTTCATGATGCAGTAGGCTATAAATAAAGAATAATGCCTCTATTAAAGATGAATATGATTATGATGAGGGTTCTACATTAAACAAGAAAAAGAAAAACACTTTTTGCAAATGTAATTGAGCAAACGCTGAGCTGGGTTTCCAAACTCTTGGATTTCTGTCTTTTCTCCCCTTTTATCTCTGTCAGAGTTTTCCTTAAAGCAGCTCTACTTCTCTCATATCAGCGTTTGCATTGGAAGTTGTAACTGCTCAGTACCGGCAGATATCCATTAGCTGGCATTAAAACATAAGCGGGCTCGTCCTTGACCCCTAGGAAAATGTTTTGCAATCTGGTGAGTCTGCAACTTGAATTTGGCATTTTACCAGCTGCTCACCTGTGGCCAAATCCTACGAAGGCTGCAGCGACTGAAATACTCATCGGGCATTGATTGATTAATTCAATGACAGATTCCACACAAAACCTCATAAAGAACCACTCCATGACTTGTACACCTTGACCTCCCAAGGTATACAAGTCAAAGGATGCCACTTGAAACTTTTCAAAGCCCTACAGACTCCTTCTCCACAGACTCTCTGCTGCCCTCTTGTGGAAAAACGCAGCGGTGCTGAAAGGTAGGGGGAGGAGTTTTCCAGACAGCTCCACCGTATCCAGGAGTGCCAGTACCACCTGTGTTTGACAGGACAGGCCGCCCTGTCAAAGAGGCCTGTTAGCAGAGTTTCCAAGACATTCCTCTCTTCGGCATTCCCTGGGGCGATTATATCCCAGAGGACGCACATAGTCTAGCCAGCAGCCTGTCGTAAGTCTGCCCAACACTTCACCTGGGAGGCGCCCATAAGGCATCCTATACAGCTATCCGAAACACTTTGAATGACTCGTTTGCTCCGATTTATTAGTATTTTTTAAATGAAGAAACAGGTTTGATTTTTATTGCTTAAAATAATATTTTTTTAATCAATTTTAATTAGCTGCGTTAATAGGCTAGTTTTAATCAGTTTCAGATTTGAAGTAAAAAACAGACCATCACAACTTTAGAGGTGTAATAATAAAGGATAGAAATGTATCCTCAGTTTTTTTTAAGTTCATGATGCAGTAGGCTATAAATAAAGAATAATGCCTCTATTAAAGATGAATATGTTTATGATGAGGGTTCTACATTTAAAAAAAGTGCAACATGTGCAGAATGTTCACTTTTACAAATGAGATGAAGTCACATTTATATACAACTCAATGGTGAAACAGTGGAGACTGTAATTTATTTACTAGAAACTGATGCCTGAGTGATGCATTAGTTGAGGGTAAATATAAAACAAAACACTGGGTGGTTGAAAATCTTGAGGATTTTCTTCCAGATTAATTCAGGAAACAGACTTGCTGTAGTGCCCGGCTGACAGGAACACCTGCAGACACTCAGCTCCTGCTTTCAGACGTGTTTTTGACCACATTGTTCCTCAAGGGGGTGACTGAAGCTCACGTTTTAGGCTCTTTTTTTTTTTTTTTTTTTTTTACAGCAAAATGGCATATCACTCATATACAATAATGTCCCCCTAATGTCTGAATTGCAGTCAAGGTTTTCACAGCTGAAGCTTTGTGTTTCTAGTTGTAATGACGTGTCACAACACACACACACACACACACACGTGCATGCAGACATACACATGCACACACATTTTCTCAGTTTTAGCCCTAATTTCCCAGTATCTACTGATACTGTCATGATCCTGGGCCGGTGGCCCAGTGCTTTGTGTTCTTTTGGTTATGTTTGGTTATCTCTGATTATGTATGTTTGGTTTCTCTCATGTGGGTCTTCAGTTGGTTATGGGTTTGTGCTTAGTCTGCATTATGTCTTTGTTTACTTCCTGTTTTAGTTTGATAGTTTAGTACTCCCTGTGTGTCCTGTCTAGTTGTCTTCCCTTGTTGATTAGGTAGATTCTGTTCACCTGTGCCCTGTGTTCCCCAGCTGTTTCTTGTTACCCACCATTGCCTTCTGTATGTATTTAAGCCCCTGGGTTTGCTTTGTTCTTTGTCGCGTCATTGATGGTTGTTCTCTGCTGTCCTGCATGTACGTCTGTTTGCTCAAGTCAAGTCTAGTTAGTTTCACGTCTCTCCGTTAAGTGTATGCCAGGGAGAGCTCATGTTAATGTCTGTCAGATTGGGGTAAATAAAGCGAGTGAATGAATTACACCTGTCCCGAGTCTGCTATTTGGGGTCCTCCTTCCTGCCTGCACGGCGGCCTGCCATGACAGAATGACGCGACCACGAATGGACCCCGCAGACTCCGACCCCTACAGTGGCACTCGCCTGGCGCTGGGGGGACCTGCTTTTTGGAACGGTCCCCGGCGACGCCACTCACCTCCTCCTCCTAAGCCACGAGTTATCCGCACTGGCGGAATTTTTTTGTCTCCTGCCGCTCGCTCACCTGTCACTCCGCTCACTGGTCCCTCCCCTCCTCAGCGGGCGCCGCAGCCATGGCGGAAGGGGAATTCCTGGCAGCAGCTGCATGATTCGTCCCCGGAGCCGTGCGGTATGACGCCGCGGTTTTCCACGCCGCAGCCACGGAGGACGAGAACCCGGAGGAAGCAAAGAGACTTTTCGCCGGAGCCGCCGCCCGGAATGACTCCGGAGGAGTCGTTTTTCCGGTTCCTGGGACACAGGGGTCCCTGGCCTCCCAGCGCTTCCGCTTCGCCGCTGCCTGCCGCTGAGGGAGGAAGGCCAAGCTCCCGGCAGCGTCGGAGAGAATCGCCGCGGAGTCAGTCACCACAGCTTCAGGTTTCCACACAGCCGTCACCGCTTCATACACCATTAATCATGTCCGTGAGTGACTCTTTGTCTATGCCTGTTTCTTTGCACCCCAAAAAGAAAATAATGGAACCAGATTGTTGTAAACCACTGTGTAAACAGCCCAGTGAGGGATTTAAGCAGGACTCCTGTAAACATGTTTTGGAATTGTGCATTCAGTGGTTTCGGCAACCCTGTGACAAGCAGGGGAAAGCCATAGCACACAGACTTCATGGACTAATAATAGAACACCCCTGGCTTACGGACTCATTACCACCATTAACTCATAGTTATGTAGAGCGAATACTGAGTTGGACTGAACTCCCTTTTCCTTCAAAGACCCATAAAACTACTTCTGATACTTTGGCCACAGAAAAGACTGCAGACACCCATTTCCATGCAAGAGATGTTCCGCGGGTGGAGGCAGCCACGGACGGGCTGTCCTCTGCACCCGTACCTGTTTCGCGGGTGGAGGCAGCCACGGACGGGCTGTCCTCTGCACCCGTACCTGTTTCGCGGGGGGAGGCAGCCACGGACGGGCTGTCCTCTGCACCCGTACCTGTTCCGCGGGTGGGGGCAGCCACGGACGGGCTGACCTCTGCACCCGTTCCTGTTCCGCGGGTGGGGGCAGCCACGGACGGGCTGACCTCTGCACCCGTTCCTGTTCCGCGGGTGGGGGCAGCCACGGACGGGCTGACCTCTGCACCCGTTCCTGTTCCGCGGGTGGGGGCAGCCACGGACGGGCTGACCTCTGCACCCGTTCCTGTTCCGCGGGTGGGGGCAGCCACGGACGGGCTGACCTCTGCACCCGTTCCTGTTCCGCGGGTGGGGGCAGCCACGGACGGGCTGACCTCTGCACCCGTTCCTGTTCCGCGGGTGGGGGCAGCCACGGACGGGCTGACCTCTGCACCCGTTCCTGTTCCGCGGGTGGGGGCAGCCACGGACGGGCTGACCTCTGCACCCGTTCCTGTTCCGCGGGTGGGGGCAGCCACGGACGGGCTGACCTCTGCACCCGTTCCTGTTCCGCGGGTGGGGGCAGCCAGGTCCAAGCCTTCGCATCGGTTTTCAGCGTTAACTGCAGCAGCAGGGTCTCAGTCAGCCTCAGCCTCAGCTCACTCCCAGCCATCTCAGTCAGCTCTCCCTCACTCTCGGTCAGTTTCCACGCAGCCAGATTTCCCTAGCTCTCGGTCAGTTTCCACGCAGCCAGATTTCCCTAGCTCTCGGTCAGTTTCCACGCAGCCTGATTTCCCTAGCTCTCGGTCAGTTTCCACGCAGCCTGATTTCCCTAGCTCTCGGTCAGTTTCCACGCAGCCTGATTTCCCTAGCTCTCGGTCAGTTTCCACGCAGCCTGATTTCCCTAGCTCTCGGTCAGTTTCCACGCAGCCTGATTTCCCTAGCTCTCGGTCAGTTTCCACGCAGCCTGATTTCCCTAGCTCTCGGTCAGTTTTCCACGCAGCCTGGCCTGATTTCCCTAGCTCTCGGTCAGTTCCACGCAGCCTGATTTCCCTAGCTCTCGGTCAGTTTCCACGCAGCCTGATTTCCCTAGCTCTCGGTCAGTTTCCACGCAGCCTGATTTCCCTAGCTCTCAGCCAGCCGCTCTCCTCAGCCTCAGTCTGCTGTAGCTCCAGCCACCTCCCAGTCTCAGTCTGCTTCCACGCAGTTCGCTCCTGTAGCACTAGCTCGCCCTCAGTCAGCTCTCCTGTCACCCTCATCCTCACCATCTGACTCACCCGATCTATCTGCAAAGCAGCCCCAGTCGTCGGAGGAGACGGCTGCGCGCCCTGCAATGCAGCCAGGGAGTTCCGCTCAGTCCGCGCCAGGGGGTCCCGCTCAGTCCGAGCGCTCCGCGCCAGAGGGTCCCGCTCAGTCCGAGCGCTCCGCGCCAGAGGGTCCCGCTCAGTCCGAGCCGATGGGGGTCTCCGCTCAGTCCGAGCCAGGGGTCCCGCTCAGTCCGAGCGCTCCGCGCCAGAGGGTCCCGCTCAGTCCGAGCCGATGGGGGTCTCCGCTCAGTCCGAGCGCTCCGCGCACGAGGGTCCCGCTCAGTCCGAGCGCTCCGCGCACGAGGGTCCCGCTCAGTCCGAGCCGATGGGGGTCTCCGCTCAGTCCGAGCGCTCTGAGCCAGGGGGTCCCGCTCAGTCCGAGCCGGTGGGGGTCTCTGCTCAGTCCGAGCGCTCCACGTCACCCGAGGGTTCCCCACCAGAGCCCGGGGTCGCTCTTCGCCGCCGCCGCTGGGAGCGCGGTCGGCCTCCAGTCTCGTCTCTTCGCCGCCGCCGCTGGGAGCGCGGTCGGCCTCCAGTCTCGTCTCTTCGCCGCCGCCGCTGGGAGCGCGGTCGGCCTCCAGTCTCGTCTCTTCGCCGCCGCCGCTGGGAGCGCGGTCGGCCTCCAGTCTCGTCTCTTCGCCGCCGCCGCTGGGAGCGCGGTCGGCCTCCAGTCTCGTCTCTTCGCCGCCGCCGCTGGGAGCGCGGTCGGCCTCCAGTCTCGTCTCTTCGCCGCCGCCGCTGGGAGCGCGGTCGGCCTCCAGTGACGTCTCTTCGCCGCCGCCGCTGGGAGCGCGGTCGGCCTCCAGTGACGTCTCTTCGCCGCCGCCGCTGGGAGCGCGGTCGGCCTCCAGTGACTCCTCTTCGCCGCCGCCGCTGGGAGCGCGGTCGGCCTCCAGTGACTCCTCTTCGCCGCCGCCGCTGGGAGCGCGGTCGGCCTCCAGTGACTCCTCTTCGTTGCTGCCGCCGCCGCTGGGAGCGCGGTCGGCCTCAAGCCACGCCACGTCCACGCCGCCGCCGCTGGAGGCGCGGGCGGCCCCCAAGACTGAGTTGCCACTTTTGTGGTTTCCTTGGCAGGCCCCCTGAATGGTGTCTTTGGGGTGTTTGGTCACTCATGTTTTGTTTTTGGACTCTTTTTCCAGCCTTGTGCTGCCGCTTTTGTTTCTGTACTAGTTCGTTTTTTGGACTTTGCTGCCCTTTTGGCCTTATTGTCTCGAGCCCTCCGTCCTGGTCCCCCGCCTCCCACCCTGGTTGGGGTTTTGTTTTTCGTTGCGGCCGTCGGGAGCCGGCCCTTGAGGGGGGGGGTACTGTCATGATCCTGGGCCGGTGGCCCAGTGCTTTGTGTTCTTTTGGTTATGTTTGGTTATCTCTGATTATGTATGTTTGGTTTCTCTCATGTGGGTCTTCAGTTGGTTATGGGTTTGTGCTTAGTCTGCATTATGTCTTTGTTTACTTCCTGTTTTAGTTTGATAGTTTAGTACTCCCTGTGTGTCCTGTCTAGTTGTCTTCCCTTGTTGATTAGGTAGATTCTGTTCACCTGTGCCCTGTGTTCCCCAGCTGTTTCTTGTTACCCACCATTGCCTTCTGTATGTATTTAAGCCCCTGGGTTTGCTTTGTTCTTTGTCGCGTCATTGATGGTTGTTCTCTGCTGTCCTGCATGTACGTCTGTTTGCTCAAGTCAAGTCTAGTTAGTTTCACGTCTCTCCGTTAAGTGTATGCCAGGGAGAGCTCATGTTAATGTCTGTCAGATTGGGGTAAATAAAGCGAGTGAATGAATTACACCTGTCCCGAGTCTGCTATTTGGGGTCCTCCTTCCTGCCTGCACGGCGGCCTGCCATGACAGATACCTTGTGTATATCCAGTTCAAGTAAAATAAAGTGGAAAATAATGAAGTTCTGCTTTTTAATAAATTATATGGCAAGAATCTGAGCTGTGATTCAACAAGAATCATAATTAAAAAGCTGAAATTTATTATCAAAACTACACCAAATAAAATTGAAGGGAAATGTCATTTTGGAAAGACGCTGACGACAGCTTTTGACCCACAGGTTTGAAGGTTTTTTACAACAGCTGTTCAAATGTGGTTGATCGCCCTTTCGGTGCCGCTGCTTCCTGCCATCGTCATGGTGTCCGGCCATTATCGCGGGAAAGTTGCTTCTCTGTGCCATCGAGCGCTGGCCTGGGCACTGAGGTTGGTGCGAAGGGGAGCGTGTGTAAAGAGCACACATGCCTTTGTGTTCTCCAATTGTACCCATGGAAAAGTTGACAGCGTCCTGGAGACCTTTGACCTTTATGCTGAGACACATCGGTCTCTCTGCATAGGTCCACAGATTGGTATGTAAGCATTTATTTTGATAATGAATTAAATTAGAAAGCATTTCATTTGAAATGAGATATATTAATGTGTGCCACACCTGCTGTGGGCAGGGCACTATGATAAAATGGGGAATTTGAGGAGGGTGAACCCCAAACACAATTTTTGACCAAACTTTATTAAGCGATTATGAACAGACAATGATATGCTAAAGGCTGGCTGTCATACTACACAATGGAATTTAGTTACATATGTAAATAATCATTTTCTTCATGCTTTTGGATATTATGTCTACGTCTATCACAGGAATGCAAAACCATCAAAATAGCAGGCAGCAGGATCAGTTTTCTTTACTATAATGCCATCTTTCAATTTCAGCCTGATGGCTCATGTTTTTTCCACAAAAGTCAGAAATATAACACATTTTCTTAAACACTGAACATTCAGCAATATGAAGGTAAATCATGAACTTGCTTTAAGTCACTTATGTGGTTAAAATGTTGATTTCTTTCATTTACTAAATATTAGTTTACAGTTACTATATTTTGCCAAAGGCCATTTGGGATAAATGATAGCAGGTACATTTTACCTTTACTTTAGTAACTATTTCCTTAAAAGGCTAATTATTTTTCACATTTCACATTCATTAAGTTACTGTAATGTCATGGAGCTTATTTTTTGGGCGCATGCTGTTCTACATTCCACATCTAAAATGCTAACTGTGCTCCCCCAGCAAAGAAAATAAAGCCCGGTTTATTCTTGTGGACTCAGGTGAGGTGTTGGATGAGGTGGTGAGACGTGTCTGTCCTTTGTTGGTGCTGGAGCTGGGGATGCACTGTGGCTACAGCTCAGTCCGTCTGTTGCGATTGCTGCCCCCTAGAGGCAGGCTGGTCACAGTGGAGCTGGACCCAATCACAGCAGATCTTGGGGAGGAAATCATCCTGGTGGCTGGCTTCAAACACTCCCAGGTACAGCGAGGACTCTAAAACAGAATGTAACTAAACATTTTTAACCCTTCATTTCTCACCTTTCTGATCCTCCTCAGTTCCAGGTGTTGGCACACAGCTCAGCTGAGGCCATCCCAACATTGCACTCGTTTCTGGAGTCTGATCAAGGCACAGGGGATGGCATCAATCTGGTGCTAATGGACCACGATCCCCAACAGTACCTTCCAGACCTGCTGGCCTTGGAGAGAGAGGAGCTCCTCTGCCCATCTGGCTGCACTGTACTGCTGATCAAGAGGAACCAAAGAGCTGAGGATCTCAGAGGAATCCTGGATCACATCAGAGGAAGAAGAGCTGATTGCTACTGCATCAAAACAGAGCAGCAGTTTATGATGGAGATTTTTTACCAAAAGAAAAGTACAAAGACAGGAGACGATGGCAAAGTCTAGCTGAGATGTGGGAGTCTGTTTAGGTTTTAAACTAACACTGTTAAATATTTCATAATCTCTAGTATTACTTGTAGAGCAAATGACTACAATTTTAAGACTATTATAAATAAAAAATATATTCAGTCATGCCACAAGTTCTTCTACAGTTCTCAATATTTTAAAGTCCTGGAAGATGTTCCTGAGTTTCCTTTGTGGCTGAAACAAGAAGCATTTTATTATATATGCTTATAAATATGATCTACTTCACTTAATTTCTTTCTTTCTTTTCCACATTATAGCCCCCAAAAGATAAATGACTACTTCCCTTTGTTTAGCACATTAGCAAAATCCTGATGGTGTTTTCACAATCACCAAACCTCAACAAAAGAAACAAAGAGAAGACGTTACCTAATGCAGAGCACAGAATAACCACTTGATGGCACTCCTGCCTTCAAAAGACAACAACCTAGAGCCTGAACTGTGTTTGCTATGCAAGCCTTTAAAGGTGAATGACACCCATTTTGTTATTCTTGTATTTTAGGATGACTTAGTTAATGCTTATACACACAAACACAATTCTTTTGCTGCAAATTGGAAATCTAAGCTTGGAATTAATATTTGTTTAGTGTTTTTTTTTTTTTCTACGTTTTGACACAAACCTTCTTTTGTCCCTGCTGAAATGCTTAATTTCAGTTTAATTTTAAGCCTAAGAGTCGATGCTCACAAAATAAAATAAAACATACCAGAGAAAATGCACCCAGTTGTTCTTTCCCCCCCTTTTCTGCTAAGCGGCCATCACATTAACTGTTCCAGCAAACATCTTCCGTGAGGGGATTCGGTGTATCGTCTTCGGCGCAGAACTCAGGTGGACTTTAATGAATTTGTCTGTAATGGTGCTGCTGAGGCTTTCAACACAGCTGGAAAGCCATTACATGGTTTAGAGACAATTTAGTGCCTGATATAAATAAATAATATTTGTGCAATAACGATTTAATTAAATGCAATATTTCCCACAGCCTCAGGGAGGGTCTGGATTCTAGGTCGCAACTGTTGCACAACAGCATAATGAATGTCGCAATATGTAAAATTAGAAGGAGAGAGCTTACTGCAGTTAAAGAGAGACAGAAAATGAGAGTCAGGGGAAGAGGAGTGATTGAAAGTACTGTTATGCTATCTGCGGCCCTCTCACCCTGACGGGTTGAAATCAAAGCCCTCAGCTCCATCCAGTTTAACTATCCGCTTGGAATACCTACAAAGAGCAAAACAGGTAATGGGGCGAGCCTCATCAATACTTAATAACCTCATGCATAGATGATACATTTTCACCACAGGCGAAGTCATGATTGCATTTGCTGATTTAGACTTTGAGGGGAAAAAATGAGATTTTCTGGAAACTCTGATAGCCTGTAGATTAATAAAGCTTTTCTTCATCTTTACTGTTGTGCATTATTTATCAGTTTAATGTTCTCTGGCTAACATGGGTACAACCGTTGTTATTATTCAGCATCCTGTTGCTCTGGGCACACCAGCAGCCAAAACACTGACAGAGACGAGCATGCTTTATACCTTATGTATAAATATTTGACAGCAAAGCCGAAGATGTGACAAATGCTGCAAAAATTACACTTATCACATTGCTGTTGGCTAGTCCTGTAGAAAGCAATCATATATTAATGGCCAAAATTAAAACTATTTGTTAGTATCATGGACTATGTTATCAGGTTAAATTCGTTTGGGCAAGCTATCCAAAAAAAAGAATTTCATTGGCCGAAGTAATATGAAAACAACAGTCTGACTTTCGGGCTAGATCAGCCTCTGCAGTTCATCCACTCAGGAGAGTGTTTCGCTTTGCTAGATATCTTACAATTTGTCAAGCCTGCAGTAGCCACTATAAGCCAGAAGGCGGCCAGCTCATGGTCAGCTTTCAATCCTGAATTGAAGATCCCTCCATGAATGCAAAGCTCTGCTGACGTTGACCCCAAATTTTGCCCTGATGTCAGTCACAAGTTTGAAGTCAGTCACATTTGGGTTTTGGGTAGACAGACTTTCCCAGCTAAAACAGACTATTGTCTGGATTAATATTTATTTTAAAAAAATAAAAAGGCAACAGCTTGCACACTATTCATCTGCAATTTATCAATTTCACCAGAAAGCTGTGTTGTTTCAGTCACATCAGCTCTTCATCAGGCTAATGTCTGAGCGTCATTTTACTCTTTATCTGGAGTTTGTGTTGGAGCCTGAGGTGCACTGGAAGATGCACCAGTTGTTTTGTTAATATTAGTGAGGAGTTAACTCAGTTTTTTAGCTAACCTTTCTCAATGCTGCTGAAAAGCAGACAAAACATAGAAATACTTAAACTACATGTACATGAAACCTACACTTCAATAAAAGTGCTTGAGTAAATGTGCTCAGTTACATTTTCTACTGGTCCTTTCCATGCTCGTGTCAGATGGTGTTGGAAGAACGAAGAGATCCAAGAGTGACCACAGATGCCACAATCTTTAGATTTTGATCCGGTTGCAACAGGTTGCAAATCCACTCACATATGAGCAATACAAAAAGCATTTAATGCATATTCCAAATATGGGATAAGTAAAGTATTTATCATTAATTTATCCACCCACTCTGAGGAGGTGATTGGTGAGGAGGTGATTGTCTGCATGGACATTAAAATTATTGAATATTACTATCACTAGTTGATCACTAACACCAATTTGCAGTATTTCATTTAGAAAAGAACAATATTTAGGGTGGATGTAATCATCGTTTTATCCACTGCAATAAGTTTGCATTTTGTGCTGTTCAATATTCTTTGGATTCAGCATTTGTTTTCTTTCTAAACATTTACAGGAAGTTTTGGGCAGTGTTTTATGTTTAAACACAGAAGATAAAAATCAAACTGAAACGATCATCCTTTTCTATATTCATGAACACTTTTTTTAGGGTCGGAGGGGCTTTTATAGATTCCACAGAGGAGACAAAAATTGGTGGATTTGCAAACCTGCATTTGTATTTTGGCTTTTTTAAGTTGATATTTGCACCCCTCCTACAGTCTATAATGCACAAAAACATAATGGATTTTTGATATTAGGAAGTGAGTCACTGGCTGCGTTACAGTCATGTTAATGTGTCCTCAAATGACATGTATCTGAATGTAGTAACACATAAAAGATAATGTGTAATGCTTACTTATTAGCTTCTAACTCCATAAACACAGAGAGCCTCCTAACTTCCCATAAGACAAGTGTAAGAGCCAAGAAGTGGTCAATTTCTCAGCTGTCACAAATGATTTAATATTTCCTTGCTCTCCTTACAGAGTAACACTAGTGTACATAGTGATGTACATCCAGATGTAAACACCAGGCGCTATGACCGCTCCAACTTACACCCCTTCCTCCAACTTCTGTCCAAAAAAAAAAATTTCTTTTTAATGGGTTCAATTTTCTGGGTTCCTCTGTCACCAGGCTATGAACTGCACTCTGTGCTATGGTGGCTGGAGAGCGGATGTAAACACAGCTTTCAATTATAAATCAAACCCTAAAAGAATCGTGTTCTGCTGCCCTCAGGCTCTATGCACAAAGGCCCAGCCTTCATAGCAAAACATTCCACATTGCACTGCTGGGAACCTCTGCCCTTCTATTTACCAGGACAAATTCACAACAGAAACTTCTTCAGTGGCTGAGAGTGTCACAGTTACACAGAGGATCTTATGCTGATCTTTCGTACTGGCCTGGCTGCTGCTGGGTGCCATCTGTGCCATTATACAGCATTTAATTTTTCTTACCTGCACATAAACACCAAAAGCGAGACAGTTCACACCGTAAGCATCACGGTTCAGTCTAATTGTATGTAGAGTATTACACTGCAAGAAAGTCAAACAAAATAGCAGATTATATGCTGCATCAACATCCTGTTAATTTATAGATTTTCTGTTTGGATAACAAAAACATCAAATCCATAAATAAAAGTACTACATCATGTACTATGTTACTTTGTTCTTGCATTCCACATCCATTTTTCATTTACACAACAATGGACATAAAATTGCTATAATTAGGAAACAAGGTTAAGTAAAAATCCAGGTCTGATTTGAAAAAACAAAAAAAACCCCAAAACATCCTTTAAGCTGGCAAATGAGCAGTAAAATGATCAGTGAAAAAGCTGGCAGGTTAAGCTTTTGCTAAACAGATTAGTTAAACCTGCACCTGTTGCTGTAAACACAACACTGACATATAGTATGACTTTAAAAGGTATACAGTATATCCTCAAAATATTAGCTTCAACTGTTCACACATGCAGCACATAAACACCATAAGCTTTTACTTTAAGACCTTGTTCTTTAGATTTCAGACCAGCGTCACATTAGCTCAGAGTTTTCTCCTGATGGAGTCATATTTCCCACAGCACCTAAAGGTCACTGTCAGCTAACTGTGGACATCTTGAACACTGAAAGAAAGATGAAGATAATATTTTAGATAAAATATAATAAAGATTTAAGTTGTAACTTTAAACAAAGGTTATCTATGAATGTGTGTAGCGCTTCTATTTTACAGCCACGCTGACTTATACCTGCCTGCGTACAGTATATCTGCATTATGGTTGTGAACTTATTTCCTGTTTTACATCAGCATGCACGCTTGTTTACATCAAAGTCATTTTAGATTCACACCATGTTTCTTCTCAGGCAGTGAGGGACCAAAGCTTTGCCCTCTGCGCCTGGTTCATCAACTGGAGTGGGCAGAGCAAAAGAAGAGAGAGTGTCTTGATGGCCTCTCCTGAGACCGAGTGACTTCTATATTTGGTGCATTGTGATAGCATGCGATCCTGCCTCACACGCCACCGCCGCCGCGAACGCACCAGCCTGTGCACTCTTCACCTTCAGGTTGTGAAATGGTGCTGTGACACAAGCTTATATTTAAACAGTTGTGTGCTTTTGAGATATTAGAGTGTGTTTGTAATGAGAATTTAACAGGCTGCGGGTTTTTACATTTCATATTACATATGCTATTTAATTTGGCTTTTCTTTATAGCTTGTAACTCTTATTTGCTTTCAACTTATTAATATTAAAATATCTCTGGTAAGTGTGCTAATATGCAGAGAGATGTTCTAGGAACGGATGCTTAATTAAGGTTCAGCTGAATAAATAAAGATTTACTTTGAGATAAATCCGTTAGTCAGTGTAGAGACTGGATCATCTGAGCCACAATAAGACGAGCTCTGTGTGACCCGTTCCTTTGCTTCCTATCATTTCGATAAGTGTCAGCTATTGAAGAATGAAAACACTCGAGTTCTCTCTCATAATGTAGAGGGATCTGATAATGTGAAGTGACTCTACCACCCGCCTTTGGCCCACACTTTAACCTACACACATACACTGCACACACATATGAATTCAACACTCCCTGTGGTGAGAGGGAAGATTGAGAGAAAATAGACCTCCCACTGTGTGGCGTCTTAAGAGGGCTGAAGCCTCTCAGAATGCACTTTGTCTGCTGAAAGCCCTCCTATGCTTGGGATTTCATTTTTTTCAGGGAAAAGCAAAGACACACCGTCCGTGTCTTACTCCTAATTCAAATTTGTTGAAGGAAGATAAAAAAAAGCTCAGACGTTTTCAGCAAAGTGGCAACAATGTTTCTTCTTTAGAAATATAAAACAGACCATGTGGTGCTGTCTACAGATCATTTCACCTGTTCTGAATACATAGTGAATGTATAAATAAATGCAAATGTTAATACAGTTAATGAAAATCTGGATTATGAACATCAAGATTGGATAGAGTAAATGTTTTACTGTCACTTTCAATACAGTATTTAGTAGAAAGCAAACTGCATCGCTGCCTCGACGAGACCAAGCTTATGTGCTCGATGGTTTCCTAGCTATGCACTTTACCTTGTTTTCTACCTTGCTAATTACTTGGAAAATTGCCTAATTAAGCAGCAACTGGATAATGTCGCACAATGCCCTTGGATTGCCACTGAGTGCCTTTGTTGTATGTCAACATCCTCCCCTCCCCCACAATTTCTGTCAGTTGTCAAACAATGACAGTACAACGCCTCCTCTTTGTAATGAACTTAATTATAACCACCATTATAATTAACCAGTGAAAATTTCATACATCAGAATTTTAATGCACCCAATAAAACCAAACCTCTAAAAGAAACTGTAGAACTATACACAGATCATTTTTAACTTCAGCGTGTTAAACTTGGCTCTTTATGTGCAATATAATATAATAAAACTATGATGACACTTTTTCTAAATGTGGGGATGTGTCCACATTCACCTCCACAACAGCAGCCTCCTTACCAACCATCAGACTGGTAGGAATACCCCAAAACCTTGGGACACAAACAGAACAAAAAGAATTAAATATCAGTGTTGATCTTTATCATTATGGTTATGTATATTGTAAAGGTTGGAGCTATTATGTTAAAGTCAAAAAGCCTCGAGAGGGAAGATCAGTGTCCACTGTCAACATGGGCAAAGTCTGTATTAAAAGAGTTCAAATGCAGATCAATAACACTGCTTTGTTTTGCTGTTGGTTTCTACTTTTTCTGTGGGAAAGTGCAACGTTCAAAGAGTAGCAATTCTTTATGCTGTTATGTCTTTTCAACTTTCAAAATATCTATAGAACATAAGCAAGTATAAAAGCATATAATCAGAATGAGACAAGATTGTGACCAGCCATTTTGGTGGGACTCATACTGGAAAGAGATAGTAAGATAGTGGACATTAAGAGAAGGTCAGTGAGGGAGGTGGACGGTGAAGAGATGGAACAAGTGCAATTAGTTCAATAAATGTACATTGGCGGGACATCTCATTATCATTAACCTTTTATGTATTATTCAAGCACTTGCTTGGCCTACCAAGGTCAAAAAATAATTTGTGCCTGTACTGTGTGTGTGTGTGTGTGTGTGTGTGTGTACCATTGAATGCATGGAGCCCAGTGTTCATTCTGTTGCTCCGTATGGATTGAGCTCAACAGTTTTATTAATGGATCAATTGTGTTTCTGCATCATCAACCTTTTAAAGCTCACTAAGGGTTTATTGATTTCAGCACAAAAATACACACAAAAACGGTGGGCTGGAGAAATGTGAATCCATTGATCTCTAAGTTACTGGGGAAATGAGAGATGAATAGCCACTAAAAAGTTCTCAAAGGAGGATTATATAAAACTGACAGTGGAAACTCTGCCACCTGAACAGGGACATCTATAGAAGACAAATTAAAGGGAAAACAGTTCCCAAAAGTGTTGGGCCACTGCATGCTGCCAGGCCATCACAGATTCAGTGCACCTCAGGATTGATTCTTCAAGTCTCTAGAGGTTTACTGAAAGGATGGAACACCATTCTTCCAAATGATTTTCCCTCATCTGGTCTTTTGATGATCGTGGTAGAGAGCGGTGTCTCCCATAAGTATTCAGTCAGGTTGACTGCGAAGGCCATAGCAATTTTCATATTCATTAAACCAAAAAGTGACTCTTTGTGCCCTTTGGATGGAGTCAGTCCCACTGATTTGCAGTGACCCATCCCTCTAAGAGTGTGGACCCAAACCATGCCAGCAAAATGGCCCACTCAGAATAACCCTCCCTGTGGGGGTCTAGGTGTAAGGGGGGTTGTGGTGTTGGAGATGCTGATATGTTGACAAAACACACCACACTTATAAGAAACACAGTTTCTAAATCAAAAGTTTTTTTTGTCAATTTTTGACAAATAGATCATTAAGTTGACCTTGAAGATTTTGGTGGATGTAAGCCAAATTTTAATGGACTGTTAGCGTGACCCCACTCTGCACCCCTGCAAAGTTTTATCTGAATTCATTCAAAACTTTTCAAGCCGTCGTGTTTACAGACTGAATGACTGATGTCAGAATGCTGTTTCAGACTCAAATAATGATTTGACCTTAATATTACATCCAATATTAAAATGCAGTATTACCTTTTACAAAACTTCTCTAGTAGATCTACTTTAAAGCCCACACACTGCCTAAATTAGGGAACCCTGCTGCGATTGTTTTAGTGTTATTTAGCAGTGTCGGTCAGTAGTGTTGAAACACACACAGAATTACAAAGTCTGGTTTAAACATATTTTTTTTTCAAATTACAACTGGATGTTTACTTCACACACAAATGCTCATCAATGTGAGTTTAATTGTACTGTGTGAGCTTTGTTAGCAGAATGAATGAATGCCATTTCTTTTGTTTGTTTTGTCTCATCTTTAAAAAAAAAAAAAAAAAAAAAAGGAGAAAACTGTCAGCCTCATGGTGATATTAGTCAGAAAGTTGGGAATTAACAGACTCGTTAGGAATAATCTTCTTTGGAACACGATGAACAAAATTTTGCAGTCGTATTTATAGTTAGCAGTACTTCAGCCTGGGCCCACGAGGCAGATTAAAGGACAGCCTGAAGCTGTTTTCATGCACACACTGCAGCCCTGAACTGTTCAAGTCACTACTCAGCAGTTGGATCAGACATTAAACTGCTTTTAACCTGCCAGATCCTTAATGCAGAATCCGTGTGATGTCTGATTGCCCCCGTGTGAGAATAGCCCAGGTAATTATCCGGTGAATTCACAGAGAGTGAAATGATTCTCTTAACACTGTCCAGAGTTCACATGAGAAAACGGCTCGCCATTAGCATCCTGAAAGTGACACTACAGGCTAAAAAACCTGTGGATGTTGGTAGAAATGATCATTAGTATCTGTTTCAATAAACTTAATGTCTGTTTCACCTTAAAATAGCAATTCAGTCACAATGAACCGTCACCAAATTAAATTAATGTTAAATTCTCTGAATCTGGAAAATGGTAAAAAGTACCCACATAAGCCACAGATGTTCCATCAAGCCCCACAAAAACAGGCTATAATGACCCTATTTCAGAATGGAGAGTAATTCCAACAAACTGCCATGGGTGAAGCAGAAACAGTTATGGAACTACTGAGTTTATTTCCCATGAGTCTATTACTGTTGTAGTAGCCATGGATATATTAAGCCTTGAAGCAGAAAAAGCACCATGTGATCTAAGACATGTTTTAAAGGTATTTGGTAGTGCCACGCCATAATATAACATTTAAATTGCATTATTATTTTTCTCTGATCGGCACACCAGAATTGAGGCTATTTTTGTGAATCCCTAATGGAATAAACTCACTTCCAGAGACCTGGATTTTTTTCTGTTGAGATTCCCTTGCATACAGCTGCTAATGGCTGCGCTGAATGTCTAAACTGATGCATCGAGTTAGTCTTTTTCATTTTATTTGAAATCAGAGGACAAGTGTTCCGCAATCCCCTTGTGCAGAACCTCGTTTTATAGGCCCGCATCAGAAGAGGAGGCAGCATTACTTGTCCAAATGGACTTTTCATTAGGGCATGGAATGAGTTTGGGTCACAGCAGCAGCAGCAGCAGCAGCAGCAGCAGCAGCAGCAGCAGCTCAGATGATCAAATCTCTAGCAATGGAGCTGCTGGCTCAGCTCCAGGTCTTTGTTTACTGATGTGACTCCAGGTGTGTGTGGGCGCTACTGCTGGCTTGATGTGGACCTGTCTGTGAGTATAAGCCACAGTGTGGTCTGTTTTCCAGTGATTTTATGAGCAGATAGCCAACAAAGATCTCTCAAGATCTGCCAAATAATTCAGGATACACAAGAACATGATTTTCATCTTCTTTTCATGTTTTCAATATTTAATCACAGTTTTCTCAAGTTGTTGTCCAAAACAATTCCTACTGATGGAAGAATAATCATTCTGTGATTATAGTAAGCAACGCTCTCCTGCTGAAGGTTAGATTAGCAAACAAATGACATTCTTATAGTTTGTCAGTTCATTTCAGGCTGCAGCCCAGCCCCAATCAGCTTAGCTTAGACTGGAAATAGTAAGATGGCAATAGGACAGTGACTCTGTACAAAATTACAAAATAGTAAATTGTGGTCCAAAACTGAAATGGGAAAACATGTTGTTTTGCTGTAAATTATTGGACAAAGTAGTAACTTCTCAAAGTGTGCAAGATGTGAGCAGAAATGTGGTTGCTATCCCCCTCAAGGCTGTGCGGTCTTGTAATAACTCCAGTACCCCAGCTACATTTGGATCACTCTCGGGATGTCCAGTTTTGAACCATGACCAAATGCATGCTTGCAATTTCACAATAGACCAAAAAACCTCAGAAGCAAACATCAGCTTCTTTTTTGCACCATAAATGTGATCCCCAAATTATGCCTGTCATTAATAAACTCTATACTGGGATCCTGGGAAACAGATCTAAATCTTAGTCTCACAGATGAGGAGTGGTATATAATTCTTAAGAATGGGAAGAAAATGTCAAGGGGACTAAAAACAAGACTGGTGCAGTTTAAGATTCTCCACAGAGTATATTGGACACCTTACAGGTTGTACAGGGTGGGTCTGATAGACACCCCAGCTTGTTGGAAATGTCAGGAGGATAATGGCACACTGGTGCATGTGCTTTGGGAGTGCCCCAAAATCCAGGAATATTGATCATCAGTTCATGAAATCCTAGAGAAAATAGTCAGCCAGAATATATCCTTTTGGAGCAGGCTCTAGATTCTCGGGAACCCTTCCTCATTGCGCCATTTATTTAGTAATATAATTAATATAATCACCTTATCTGTATTTGGGCTTTGGGGCATTATTATTTTATTTGGGTAAATTTTCTGTTTGTGTTAATTAATTAATTTAAAACATTTTTTACATTATTTATTTATTTATTTTTGGTTTATTAAGTAGTCTTTTTGTAACCATTCTTTTTTTATTTTTTAATTTTAGCATTTGTTCTAGAGCATCCACAAAAATTAACCACTGTTTAGTCTGTGCTATGTGAAGTGTGAAACTGCAGTATATTTTTCTTTATGGAAAATCAATAAAGTTCAAGACATAAAAAAATAAACTCTATACTGGAATATTCTGAAGGGTTTGAGGGATTCTGTGCCAGTGACCTGAAGTGTGGCACATACCATTGTGCAATCCTGCACTTGCTTGCAACACACTGAGGGCAGGAGTATAGCTGCCACCCTAACACGCTCATTGCTAACCATCTGCTCTGCTCACCAGATTTGTCTCCCTTTAACTTTGTTCTCTCTCTCAAAATGAAATTCAAATTCAAGGGTTGCTTTTTTTTTGACTCAGTGGAGAAGGTTCACCACACATTGCAAATTGCTTGTGCTCAGTAAGTGGTAGCGGCGCGCAAATGTAGTCCCATTCATAGACAAAACCCTACACTGTGCACAAATTCAACCCTTCTGAATGCTTATCAGTTAAAAACAGCTTGGAAGGATGTTTAACCATCAGAAACATCATATCAAGGTAATGTCATGCCAAAATAATGTGCTGCTCTCTCTACAGTGTTCCCCAAAATTCATTATGCTTACAGGGGTATCCCAAAACTAGTAACGCTAATTAAAAACTGCTGCATCCTTCCCACCCAGCTAGATACAAGTTAACTAACAAGATAAAATATGTCAGCTAGTGAAAATTTAGAGAATCTGTGAAATGGATTACCTTTGAACACAGACACAAATACTAGTATAGCTAGTAGAGGTAAGTATAGCTGCAATGCTGTACAAAGTGGTAGCCTAATAATCTTATGATGGTGAATGCATTATTCCCAAAATGCCAATTAAATGTAAAAATCCCATTGTTTCACAGTCCTGGTTTTCGGGTATATCCACCATCTGTAAATTAGCTGTTCAAGGCTGACTGAGGACAAAGTAACTGGCAGTTATCAAATACCAAAAATTGTCCTTAGACCACATTGATGTGATGCTATATGTGATGCAGGTCAGTATTTCTATTTTTTTTGCTCCATCTCTTTCTGTTTTTTGACCCGAGAGCAGAGAGGAAAAACACTCCAACCCACCCCCATCCTCCTCTCCCAACAGATTTATTGTACTTGTTTGATAGAAAAACAAATGGGTATATGATGTGAATGTGGCACTGGGACATTAAGTGGTTAGAGGTTGTAAATCAGACACTGATTAAATTTGTCTGGGCCAGAGCTGTCCATTTGCCTTGAGTGCAAAACTGACCTGATTTGGGTGATTTTCCTGACAGGTCTGTATATCACTCGGCGTGTAATTGCACAGTGGTGCATTTTTTGCCATTAAAGCCATCGGTGGCTGTTATACTTCAGAGGTGCAACATCCTCAATAGCACTTCTCTGACTTTGGGAAAATTTTCCATCATAAATGCATCCAATTTCTTTGGCTACATCTTGTCAGGATAAAGGGGAAGCGGGAGATTCTGGCATGTGATTTCCACTGCTTTATGCAGTTGTTTAAGACAAAACTGTCCTTTTTTTTCTCTTGCTGAGTTTTCTCTTTTGTAAAATTTAACTAAAAGAAAAACACACTTTGCTCTGTTCTCACTTGCAGCATTTCAACAGGCAAGTGCTTTTTCTTCTTTTTGAAAAGTTAGAGCCAGTTTAAAACTGAATACTTCCTTTTTTCCTTTCCTTTGTGCTCAGGAAGACAGAAGGTCATCATGCTGCAGTGAAACAAAAAAGTTGCTTTGTTACTGGTTCACAGTAAATTGTATTTGTTTGAAGTAATAGTGGACACCTTTCTACACATATTTGCACTTTAGTTAGCACTCTGCACTTTAGGAAAAACATTTGCACATTAAGAAGCATAAACCTGCACATGTGAACTCTTAAATATTTCTGGACTATTTATTGAGCATTTCAATCATTTGTGTGATTCTGTCTCCCAGACGCTTAAGTATCTACTCAGTGTATAGTGGACAGATGCTGTAAGATGAAGAGAAAAAATATTAGCCACAAATGTAACTGATTACCATGTGGTTAGATAAAAGTATGGGTGAATATATTTGTGCAATTATTGTGAACAAGAGTGCTGATTTTAGATGCATTCATGCTGTAGCAATCACTCACCTGTTTTCTCCTTTGTCCTCTCCGGGGTGTTTGGGCAAATGTGCCCCCTGGGGTCTGAACATGATTTAAAGATGCCAGCAGAGACCAAGGATAAGACTGTGTAGGGCAGCTGCTTGGGGCTTGAGACAAATGACCATTGAGCAGTTTGGTTACAATCATTGCAGGCAGGATTTGGTGCAGACCAGTTTTTGTTATTTTTATTTAATTTACAGAGCTTAACACGCCAGGCCCATGGAGCACTTGTGACCTTTACCAGCAGCAACCCCTAACTGGGTAGTTGGCAGCCTTGTATACCCCATTGCTGATGAGCCACACTTTGTTCATAACTTCAGGGTGTTCGTCAGGGGTACTGTCATGTTTTCCAAATGGCAATTAAGCCATGTGACAATTTTGTACATTATAGCTTATAATTAAAACTATCACCAACAGATTGGGACCATTTAAAAGAGCCCCAGAAAGAGCCTGAAGCATCACAGTGAAGCTCCTGCCAGTCAAGGATAAGGAGCTCATAAAAAACACTAGAAGATAGCTAAAAAACACCCACCTGACTGAGTGACTGAGGAAGAAAGGAGTTGAACTTTTAAATGAAGAGCCGGAGTATTAAGCTCATTGTACAACCAAAGAGAAACCTTGGCAGTTCTCCTTAATGTAGTGATATTAAAATCAGGTGCCAATGAGATTACACTATAAGCCATTAAAGTCCTTAAAACTACCCAAGAAATTAAAAAAAAATGGGTGATCTGAATATTTGTAGCCTTAAAAATAAGGTGCAAGAATTGTGGATTCATGGTGTAGCACTCACTCAGCTCTTTTATCCTCTGCGGGGTGTTTACATATTATTTCTCTTTCTGAAACAAAACTAGATACAGCTAGAGACAGTTCTGTGGCAGCAATGCAAAGGTACAGCATATACAGACAGGATTGAAATAAATATGGAGGGGGTGTAGTGTTTTATATTCAAGATCATATACCAGTCAGAATAAGAAGAAGTGTTTCAAGGCCATTTACCTTCTCTGAAACCTATTTGATTTGGCTGCTGCGATAGACCTCCAAGATCTAACATACAATATCTTAACACTGTATGTACAATGCTACACTTAGTTATTGATACTGAGAGAGATATGTTTTGTTAAAGACCTTGATATTGACTGATTCTCCCATAGGCTACCTATGTGCTGAGGAAAGAACTGATTTAGCTATTGTGTGTAGTTTATCCCAGATTGTAAATTTACCACAATAATTAATATGAATGGTTCAGGAATATCTTCAGTATGCACAGACCACTAATTGTGTTGGTAAATGCACAAAGGTTGTATCTGTTCCAGTATACCTCAATGATCATAATATTATTGCAGTGGTGAGGAAAACAAAGGTCCCTAAAGCTTCACCTAAAGTCATATAATCAGTGCAAAGCAAGATTAATAAAGAAATGCAGAGCCAAATGCTGAATAAGGCACAAGGATGTTAGTTAAGGAATGAGCAAGAAACAAATAGACAGACTACAAAGTAGAACATGAGTAGGAACAAGAGGCAGACTGGTGCTATTTATATGGAGGCACATGGGCTAATAGAAAACAGGTGAGCAGTGAGAACAGCTGAAAACAATCAGGAAATCAATGAGGGCAGAGATAGGAAGTAAAACGACACCTGACATGGAAGAAAACCAGACCTTTCAAAATAAAGGCAGGCGGTAAGTAAAGGAACCGGACACAGACACTAGACAGCAGCAAGAAAACACACTGAACGTGACACAAGGAGACTCACACAGAACATGAAGGAAGGAAGAAAGCAAGGAAACACTGAAAGACAAAAGCATCCATAACTAAAACTAACAAGAACTGAAGACTCAACATATCTAAACAATATGTAAACAACTAAGCTAGAAAACAAAGAAACCATAAAGAACTCATAGAGGATCAGAAATAAACAAGACTTAAACATTTCTAAATTCAAGGAACTACGATAAAGCAATGATTCAGTAAACCAGGTATACAGAGAACTGAAACCAGAAGATAACAGAAAATACCAGACTCATAAAAACAGAGGCTGCAGGGGAGGTATAATAAGCAAAACACAAAAGTATAAATTATAGTGACAACCTCAATAAAAAAAAACAAAAGCAAAGAAGAAAAAAAACCCTCGAAACCAAATACTGCATGAACTCCCAAAACTCAAAATCATGGGGTTGAATCATCTCACATAGAGGATGTCCTACACTTATTTCTGCATCATCAACTGATTGTTTGATGCTTTAAAGAGAGATAGTAAAATGCTGTGGAGAACCATTAAGGAAGCAATAAATTAGAATAAAGTTAATAAATTATTTTTATGAACTGAATCTGATAATGATTTTTTTAAACCAAATCTGAAGATATTACTAATTATTTTAAAAATTATTTTGTAGATAAGTGGATGTAATAAGAAATCTGCTCCAAGTGTTCCATTTACCATGAGGACCTCTGTTACCTTCACGTTCCACATTTTCTCTAGGTCTCCTCTCAGTCCTGGGTATTTCTTGAGCTTCTCGTGTTCCTTCTTCTTGATGTTGCCTTCACTTGGTATTGTTACATTTATTGCTACACTTTTGGGAGTGTATTCCATTTTGACCTGAGGACTTCCAGGTCATACTCGGCACAGATGTTCCTGTATACTATGCCAGCCATTTGTTTATGGCGTTCCATGTATGCTCTGCCTGCTAGCATCTTGCACCCTGCTGTTATGTGCTGGATTGTCTCAGGGGCATCTCTGCACAGCCTGCACCTGGAGTCTCCTGGCGTGGTCTCTATCAATCTTGTGCTTGGAGCTTCTTTCTGTGCTGCCATACTTACTGCCTCTCTGCTGTCTGTCTGTCCAGCTTTGTCCAGCCATTGGAAGGATTTTTCCATATCAGCCACTTCTTCTGTCTGCCGGTGGTACATGCTGTGCAGAAACCTGTCCTTCCATGATGGTTCCTGTTCTTGCTACTTTTCTTTCTGCTGCCTGAGGTGTTCACTTTTCACATGATCAGTTGTGACCATCTTTCTGATGTACTCATGGATTTATGTTGTTTCATCCTGGATAGTGATTCTGACACTCACTAGTCCTCGGCCTCCTTCCTTCTGCTTATCGTACAGTCTCAGGGTGCTGGATTTGGGGTGAAACCCTCCATGCGCAGTAAGGAGCTTTCTTGTCATGACATCAGTGGCTTCTGTCTCCTCCTTTGGCCAGCTTATTATCCCAGCAGGGTATCTGATGACTGACAGCATGTAGGTGTTGACTGCCCGGATCTTGTTCTTCCCATTCAGCTGACTCCTCAGCACTTCCTTAGTCTCTGGTGGTTGTAGCTACTTTATCTTTACCCAGTACGTTAAAAAAACTGTAATGTGCCACGCTATGTCAACTTGGAACAAATTTCCATCTTTTTTAATTGAGACTAAGTATTAATAATTTTAAAAAGAAAATAAAAGCAGCATTTTTTTTCAGGAAGTAAATCCTGTTGTGGTACACTTGATTATTCATCTTGGAAAATTGATGGTTATGATGTGGGTTTAAATATTGTTTTTACTGCCACAGATGGCATTTACTTATTTGATACATTTGTAATATATTTCACTGTTTTATGGTTCCTGTGATTGTTTTATAAGCTGAAGAAGCTACTTGTTTCTACTTGATGTATGTTTTTTTTTTTTTAACAACTCATTGGTTGATTGTATGCAGTTTGGTGGTTGATTGTGTATTGTTTTTATCTGTGAAGCTCAGGAAGAATAGTTGTTACTGCAGCAACAACTAATGGAGATGTCAATAAAGAATAAAGAAGAGTAGCTGGCAGGAGAGAGGGAGTTCTGGGTATCTCTGCTTAGACTGCTGCCCCCGTGACCTGGATAAGCAGCAGAAAAATGGATGGACCGATGAATGAAGTAAGAGTGCTGCACTTAATGAAGGGTTAGAAATTTACATACATGGTTATTTTTTTATTATTTTATCATTGTGTCTTTTTTTAATTATACATAATCATTTCACCTTCCACAGGCAGTTTGCAGCATACTGTAGAAAATATCCAGGGGCAATACAAATGTAACTGCAAAAAAAAAAAAAAAAAAAAAAAAAAAAAATAGAAAAGAAAAAAAAAAGAATAAACGCAGCAGTAACAATATTAAATTCATTAATAAAACATTTCAAGACAACAGTTTTATTCTTACTCCCTGAAGGCTTTATATACAAATACTGTTGAGTCTCAGGCAGAGAGCAAATGTTCCTGTTTAAGTAAAATAAGACTGACTACTTAAGTGGTGGTTAACCTTGACGCATTGGTCAATGAGTTCACAAACTGTGATGTCAGCACCATAACATTTAACAGTCACACTTGAAGCAAACGAGAAGCATTACAACACTGACATAATAAATGAGGTGTGTCAGTCAATGGTGGGTTCTCCATGTTTCTGTTTTGCAAAAAGTCAAATTTTCCAATTATTACAAACGTCTCCAACTGCAAATTCTGTGCCTTTTTGTGTTTTGGCAGTAAATTCATTATGCTTGTACCAACTGACCTGCTTATAGAGTATTAGTCAAAAATTTGGACACACTCACCCATTCATACAGTATGAATGGGTACTGCAGACTTGTGCCTCCAGCTTGTTCATTTTGAATATGTACCAGTTTCAGGATACAAAAACTGGAGGGGTGTGCTACCAGCCTAAACAAGAGCAAAACACACCTTGTGTCCATACAAATAGTGAGCCTAAAATACACTTAAGGGGACAGGAGTTGGAAGTAGTGCACATTGCATGACTGTCATCCATGAGACCAGTTGATTTTCCGTGTGAGAGTTTTGTTTTCACTCACTGTTTATTTTGACTTCGTTCACTATTTGGTTAGGTTTAGATAAAAAAGAGAAAAAGATTTAGAAAAAAAAGGTTATGGTTTGGGTTAAAATGCCTGTTTGCACAAACAGTCTCACAGCAGTTTATGAAAAAGCCATGAAATTTAATCTATTGAACTGATTTGTGTTAATGGATACAAATGTTCCCTTTTTTTGATGAACATGCACACTGCAAACGGCTGCCTCACACTCTAAAGGGAGCTCATAAAATAGTCATGAAATTTCATCTTTCATCTTGTTGTTAATGAACATGGCCACAAGTTACATAACTTTCTATTTAATGGGCCAAAAAAATTCCACATGAGGAAGCAGGAGGTGGCGACAGTGCCATAATTTAGAGTAGTTCAAGTTATCATTCCACTGGAGTACAGTTTGATTGGTTATATTAGGCATCATAACTACTTCTTTTGGAAAAGATCATGGATTGGGTTGAAACACAATTACTACAAATGGTTTCAGTGCATCATTTTCTGTAATAACTGGAGCGAGCAACACCTCATAGATGGCTCAAAACAGGCATAATACAGGCATGAAAAATACTTTTAAGTTGTGGTGAAAGAATGTTCCTTTTCTTAATTACCACAACTTAAAAAATTGTGTCCATTAGCATGAACTAACAAATCAAAACAATTTCATATTTTGCTCTGAGACTGAAAAAGCCACTAAAGGATACAAAATGTGTTAAAATGGGATGTGATGGATGGTGTCTTGAGTAAACGCCAAGAAGGGAGAGAGACTGCTCTTTTCACATATACCTTTTTCTTTTCAAGTGTAAGTTTTCTGTTAGTGGTGTTCTGTCAGGGCAAGTGATGCAAACAGTGTTTGGTTAGTGAAATCAATCAAATCATACCAAAGCAAAAGCTCTCTCTCCTTTCATCTCAGATATTATTCTCATAAAACTGTCATAAAGACTATTATCTCTGGAAGCAGAATTAACTCTGCTTGACTATGGGCCACTGGAACCTGTGTGGGGCCAGCATTTTGATGGGTGCCTGTATCCCCTTGATAATGGCTTTAGCTTGTCAAGCTCTTTTGTCTGACAGACCCTCAGCCTTTTCTGCTTGTTTGCACACGGGCATTGTGGATAAACCTGTGGTCTGAGGGGAAACTGATGAAAGACCAGGGTGGTAGACAAGCTGCCGCTGCCTCTGGTGTCACCACTCTGAGATCTGTTACAGTCTTTGTGTGACAACAGTGCTAGCATTAGCAAGTACATAAGCCTTCTGAGATTTATCATTTTAACAGAGGTTTCTTCTTACTGCCAACATGTGTGATGTAGAGGTGTTAAAATGTAGTTTTAAAAGGTTTTTATGAAATCCTTTAGCACATTAGTAATGAAAATCTTAGTGATGGAGACGGGAAATTCACTTCCTACTGTGTCCAGTTTAATAAAACAGGTAAGTTGAGCAGGAGCACCAGCACTTTCAGAATGACATCGGTGAGAATTCACTTGGTTTATTGAATGTTCAAAATTTAACCTGCTGTTCAGCTAATACACCACCTTCATTTTTCATGTGGTTTTTAATTAAATGCATTTAACTTATTTAAAAAAAAAAATCAAGTTGTAGGCCTATATTTCTGAGCTCATTAACAGATGTTAATTTAGAGATAAATGGTCCTCAGATGACTCCCATACTATGAACACGATTTTATAGAATATAATGCATCATTATAGATTAAACAAAATATGAAGTAGTTAAAATAAGCGCAACCTTAAACATCAGCAACTGTAATATTAATCCAGTTCTTAACAGTTCTTAAGCTAGTAAAGACTTTAGAAAGGTGGAGATGTTTAGGAAGAATGCAGCGAGGTGCAGGAGGCTGTCAGCATATATAAAAGAATCATTGTCTCTGGCTGTGTGGCAGGCAGAGTTTGGACCCAAATACAGGACTCGGGAGACGAGACTTAAACTTAAAGATAGTCTCTGCTTGCCTTTCTGTAAAAGTCACTGCATGCCACTGTTTTTTGCCATGTGTAATGTGCTCACTGGCCATTTAGCACATGAAATGGTCATGTGTTGTATAATTCCTGAAAGACATTTGTGAAAATGTGCTTCACCTATGTGATTCTTATTGAATACTCATTGTAAAGCAGTCTATTTATTATTCACACTGTATTTAGAGTCACACAGCATCCCTGCTTAGTAGAATATGGGGCGTTCCATTGCTATGTAGATATGTAGCTATTCTTATCAAGTGCAGAGGCCATTAAAATATATGAACATTCAGTACGACAGGATCTACTACAACTACACAAAATCTGTATGCATGCTGTGTGTTTTGCGCTGTTAGCTCTTATATTTAAGATGCAAATTGTATCCCACAAAGCCTTAAGACTCACCTAACGAAGCTCTTAATGCAAGCTTTGATTGCATTTTAGTTGTCATAGAAAGTGATTTGAAAGCTCTGCTGTCTGCATTAAATCTCCATAATGAAGCAAGACAAAAATGCCATGGCCATTAGCACATGGATTGCAATTTTTAATATGTTGAGGTTCATTATGTTAAAATTCGTGTGCAGGAGAAAGATTATTCAGGATGAGAAATTGCCATATTTATTTTAATATCAGCCTTCACATTTGTTATTTACTATAAGTAAGGCGGAAAGCTGCATGTTATGTACAGTGCACTGGCACTATATGCATGTAGCTGGTTATAGTATGGGTGGAAGGATGATCTGGTATAGCTGAAGTTCTTTATTAAAATAGAAGAAAGAAATAGAATTAGTAGTAGGGTACCAACCAAAATGGGCTAATTTTGATACAGTCAGTCCCATATTTATCTTCTGTTTATTTATATACACAACATCTACCATCCGTATTTATCTGGCTTTTCTCAGTGTGATTACGTATTTCAGCTTGCCAACAGCACAAACAGACCAAACAGTGCTGTAGCATGAGCATATATAATGTATAACATGAATCAAAAATGTATAATAGGTCAACCTAAAAAAGAAATCCAATTTCAAAATATAA
Source organism: Archocentrus centrarchus (assembly GCF_007364275.1). Classification (NCBI taxonomy): domain Eukaryota; kingdom Metazoa; phylum Chordata; class Actinopteri; order Cichliformes; family Cichlidae; genus Archocentrus; species Archocentrus centrarchus. The sequence continues at coordinate 3,471,812 of NC_044355.1, read as the reverse complement.
GATTTTACTTTTGCAGCATCTATATCTATCAAAGAAAGGCAGCTGCTTGTACAGCTGCTATACATACACTGAAAATCCTAACAAACTGAACCACAGGTGCCTGCTCTAAAAGCTTACACTTTCAATTTAAACTTTTCTGTCATATTTTCCTTTTCTTTCTCATCCCTTAGCAGCAGCTGCAAATATAAAGCAGCAACAGCAGCTGACCCTCTGGGTTGCTTCTTGACAGCGCTCTCTGTTTGTCTCTGTGTTATGCTATAAATACGAGATAAGGGCCATGGCAGATCCCATATGTAGTGTGTTAATTGAGACCTAGCATTGGTGACCCTGGTGTATGCCCAAGCCCTCCACACTACTGCCTATCACTCATGCTGGGTAATTGGTAGCAGAGCAGCGGCAGAGAACTAACTCAAGGGCCATGACTGACAGCGAATTGTTGAAGAGACTCTTGTGGACAAATGATGTGCTGCTTTTAGAGGAAGTTTCATTAAGAAAACTAGAAAGGGATGCAGGTGCCGCTTTTGTGTTGCATTTTTGAAAAGGTATTTGTTTATCCGCACAAACAAAATTGCACTAGGCAACATCGAATCACAAAGTACTAAAGCAAATAATACTCAATTTCTATGCACAACATAACTCTCACCGTGTACCAAAATGAGACTGTAGTGTCAGATGTTGCCTCTTTTGTAACAGAGAAAGAGATTAATCAAAAAAATAAGAGGTAAACAAAAGCTCGCTAACAAACAGCTCCCTCAGAGAAAGCGCCATGAGCTGAGTCCAAAATCACCAGCTTGTTTGCTCATTCAGTACTCTCTAAATAATTGACACTCACAGTAGTTTTCTACATAATGAGCCAAATATTTAGATAAATAATTACTGACAGGTGTCAAGTTCACTAAAATCTGTAAAACGCAATGTAGTGCATTGGTGCACGGTTTCAATATCTTTTACCTTTTCAAACAGTTTTACCTCCCTGTCCCTGGAAATGATGGAACTGAATCTGTGTGTAAACCTTTAACATCATCATTACAAGCATTATTGAGGTATAGTTAGGCAACCCTACTGTGATGAATTTTGGGTTTTCCCCTGTCCGTTATTGTGTTATATAGCATTCGTCTGCTGTGTTTTCATGCAGCCTTTTGTGATGTTGTGCAACCAGTTCCAGTAGTTGGCCTTTTTTTTTTAGGTTTCACTGCTAGTGCACATGAAAACCACATGGTCACAATACAGCAAATTTCTGAAATGGTTTACATTGCATAGAAACATTGTTCACTGTGTAGCATAGTGACATCTGCAGAAGGATCTCCTTGTTGTGAGTCCATTGTGAGTCCAACTGTTGTTGAACCTGTACAGTTGAACTTCAGGGTTTTGTTCCAAGCTGACAGCTCTTAGAGGGCTATGCATACAAAGACTGTTACAGCAGGCAACCAATGTTCTTTTTAGCTTCATATTCACAGGAGCAACTAGACAGTCACAGCAAAGGAGCTTTCCACAGAATGAAAAGAGCTGGCACAGCAATGTAAGCTGCAGTATTAAAGAAAAATATTTCTTGAACATTAAAGCATCCATTTCAAAGGAAACTGATACTATGTAGCTGTAAACGAGCACAATGAGGCTATTTTAAGGTTAAGTTTAGGGTGAGTTTTAAACAAACAGTCAACACTGACTTGAAGAACATGTTTCCAGATTCAATAAAGTCCTTGTTCATGTTTAAGCAGCATAAATCAATGAACTAAATGTTTCAGATTTGCTCAATACAAGCAGTAATTACTTGTTTTTCAAAAAGTACTGGGTTAAGCAAAAATGTAACAGTGTGAATGCACATATGCCGCAGGAGATGGGATTGGCTTTTAATGTGCAAAACTGCCAAATGTTGATCTGAATGTTTTAAAATAATACTTATTAAACAACAGAATACAGTGTGTGTATGAACCTCAGTATGTCTCAAACAGAGAATCACCATTACATTCAAACATTTATTTAATTACATTTGAAAAATTATAAATATTCTGCCAGCATAATCGACAGCCTCCACGCTCGTTTGTATCCAATATTCATTCACCAATCACTAATATCTTCCCTGTAGATCTCTACTCTCATTTGAGTGTACTGGGTTTTTTTATACATTCAATTAGCATGACCCTCAGAAGAATATGCCCTCCACTGTGACTGTGCTGAGTTCCATCCTTCCTGAATGCCATTTCCACCCATGGAAGAGGTGACACAATGAACAGCCCCAGGTATTTTTTCACCCATCCTGAATGAGGGGTGATGGTGGAGGAGGGTGTGAGTGTATCTTTGTATGTGTGTAGGGGTGGAAATGGGGGTGCAATATCCCCAGGGGAGGGCAGCACAAATCCAAGGAACAAAAACGCATCCATATTTGGCAGGGGGCTTTTGTCTCCCCTGACAGCTGAGTGTACCGAGGGGGGCCCACAATAATGAATTGGATTAAATGCGAGAGTAAGAAAGCATTGCTCCTCAAAGGCCAGGATAGGGGGGAGAGGTGTGCATTTGTGAGGGGTTTTGAAGGTGGATCAAAGATGCGTTTTTAAAAAGTTGGCTCACTAGAGGAGATTAGTGATATAAAAAAAACTATTTCCTATTTTTGTGCTTGTTAAATGAGCTCTCTGGGAAATGATTGCTTTCTGAAAGCAGTCAGCACTTCCCTTGTTGTTTCTTTTAGAGAAGGAAGGAAGGAAGGAAATATATTCTCTCTCTAATGAGTAAAGATGAGCTCGGTACTGCAGTACATCACACATATATGAACTGTGTAAATCGCAGTCACACATGGCCCTCTATCTGATTAAAACACCTGATACTACAAAATATAGTGCACCGCTAATTTAATCAGCCATCTTGCTCATTCTATATTTCATTACTCTACACTCTTTCAACATGACCTTAAACCTCAGCAGATTCCTTTTATTGCCACACTTTAATGTATAAATCTCCCAAAGAGAGAACAGCGATTTTGATTTGCATTTTATTGAGCCTTAGATTGCGCTGGGATAATGGTGAGATGTGGGGGCAGTGTTAATGCTGTAAATGTTGACCACCACCACACATCCTCTTTGTCTTCACTGCATAGTGTACTACAGTAGATCTGCTGCTTGTAATTGCTTTTAGATCTCCATACCTGGGGTAAAATACGAGGCATGGTTGACCTCACTGACAAAGGAAGAACATTCAGATATGAATAAGATGAATTTCTAGGCACACTCACATTACTGCAAGTGATGAATGCTGCCTGCGCTACAGGGCCACTTCCAGTTCATTTGTTAAAATAATATAACAGGCAGCACACAGGTAGGCTGTTTCTCTTTAAAAGGCATGTACATGAGTAAAGAAATTCTCATAAGACATAACTAACATCTGTTATCTAAAGCAGCTTACCTATTCCAAATAGTTTCCCATGATAGTTCATGCTTATCCAGTTTGCATTTAATTAATTTTTTTTGAATATGTGCCTCCAAATTTCAAAATGCATCTGTGCCTTTGTTTGATTCTGGATTGCTAGCTCATAACCTTTGCTGTGGAGGGTGGTATACTATAAAATCAATACACTGACCCTTCTTTCCTTTCAACTAGGCAAACAAAGACAGTGCACATGTGCACAGACCATACATGTGGATAGGTTGTACCCTGAAACTTACTCCATTTACCGGGGTAACTTTATTACCTCTGTCAGTGTAGTCTTCTTAAATTATTGATTTATTACCATTCCATCCTGCACCTTGGCTCACAGAGGTGTCTACAGTGTGTGATTGGCATGATGGAGTCACTGCAACTTAGTGCTGTGTTTTAGCTGTGCAAACTGAATACTGCATATAGTGCTATGCAAAAGCCTTAAGCTGCACCCTCTCTTTTCTTTTTTTTTTTTTTTTGAAGTGGTTTTGAGCAATAGTTCTCCAGGCTTTCTGAAGCTCCTTCAAAGTTAGAAAACTGATTTTTCACTCATTTTTGGTCCAGTCCTAGTACCTGACCATTTTCAGGAACTTAACACTGACCTATGAATCATTCAAGCATAAAAAAAGGCACCCCAACTCAAAGACTGTTGTGTCAACAAATACCATCTATCATTAGGCATTTTGTTAATAGCAGCCAAAGCAAAAAAAAACAAAACACTTTGACAGAGAATGGAACAAAAGGCAGCCAATATCTACAGTAGAAGTCTAGTGTTTTTCACTGCCTTAATATCCTTTGTACACTTTGCTGTGTTACTACATTCTTTTATTGGTATTTACACATTTGACATATCAGCTGTGACCACTGCTGTGAACCCCCCTGGTTAACAGTGGCCTTACATCACATCTTGCTCCGTGAAACACAGCAAAAAATGCATTACTTTACTTAATTACATCAGATCAGTGCTGGACGATCTAATTGCGGTTCAGTTGTCGTGAATTTGCGACCTGACTTTTAAACATAGCTGTCGTAAAAAAACACAGGTGGCGCTCATTGGAAATGTTGCTTCATGGCAGTTAGGTTCTGCTAGTCTGCTGGGGCCTCTCTGTGTGAAGTTTGCATGTACTCCTTGTACTAATTGGTGCTTCGAAACTGATGATGTGAGTGTGAATGGCTGTCTGTCTGTCAGCCTTGTGATGGACCTCCAGGCTGTCCATGGTGAGCTGTGCCTGCTGCCCAGTGCTGGATTGGCTTCATGGTAAGCAGTTCTTATTATTTAGATCTCTGAGCCCCCATTTTGTCTTAATTGCTCTTAAAATATGTATCATATTTTAGTCAAAAACAAACACAAAGGTTATCAGAGTTGAGATAAGAATGATAGATTACTCCAGTGACAAGTTTTCAACTGAGAAAGCATCAAAACAGCTAACCTGGAAACAAAAACCAGAAAAAGCCTCAATGTATGGTCCCAATTCTACAAGTTAGCATTTTAAAGGCTTCATAAAAATCAAGTTTTTGAGTTCTTATGTTCTTGATGAAAATTACATTTCTTGCTGTGTGTCACATAAAACACTCCCTAACCCAGTCATAATCCAATAAGAATATAACTGAAACTTTATCTTAACAAAATTACTGCTGAATGTTTCCTGCAATGAATCATCTCACTTTGTGGAAGCTGTTTCTCATATTGTACTAGAATGAATGGCAGCAACGTGTTGTGCAGGGAGGAAACAAGCAACAACTGCTGAGTTACAATATAATTGATTGGCACATAAAACATAAAAAAAAAAACAAAACCACTCGCAGGTGTTTTTTATTGCTATCCATCACTTTGTCAGCCAAATGTCACATATATTAAATGCTGGTAGAAACAATAAGACATCAACAATGAGACATCACCAGTGTTTTTTTTTTAAATTGGGAAAAAGACACAGAGTGCCTGAATGAAAACCCTGAAGAAGCAACCCCAATTATATTACTAAATTACAGGCTCATTCTCCATCGCTCACAGTAAAAGGTGCTCTGCAGATTTATTCAAGTTATATAATGAAAAAACAAACAAGTTGCAGGCATTTTACTGCTATTGATGTGTGGAGTACAACCTGCAGGTGTGATTGTACTGTTCTAAAGGACACTGGGAACGCGTACACTGATGGATTTATAAGGTGCTAAAACCAGCCTGTTAAGCTGTTGGCCTTCTAAGTTTTGTTAGTCTGCTCATATATAGTCATCTCAGTCTGCTGAGGGTTGAAATGTATCATAACTGCATATTAAACAGAGTTTACTTTATGCAACCTCTCATTTAGCATTTCTTTTTATTAGTATTTGTGAAGTATTTTAGCTGCACTTCACTGCTTGCTACAAAGACCTAATCTAAATGAAATGTACCATGTCCATATGGCGTTTTTTTTTTTTTTTTTACAAGCTACAGGCCGTATATGAAAGATTATATGCAGTTAATACCATGGCTTAGCATCACTGCCTTTGAACTACAATACACAAATGACTCAAAAACATGGATTCAAACTGCTGGATTTCACATGTAGTCAAACCAAAGGCTCGTCATATCTGTTATGTTTGAAAAGAGTGATAAATGCTCATGCACATCTTTGAACTTGGAGCATGATGTTAACATGCACAAAAACAGGATACTTCAAAAGCCCAGCATGGTTACACTCATATCATATAAACATGCTGAAATCTTACCAGGTGCAGTTCTAACATTGCTAGTATTATCAGCCACATGACTAGAGCAAAATGTGTCTTCAGTGTATCTGTTTGTAACAGAAAAGACCTCTTTGCTCAAGTTCATTAAAAGTAATACTAGAAATGACACACTCAAGGCCTCCCTTGACACAGTTAAACTACACTGGAATTGCATGATATTACCCTCAGGCTGCAGCGCTCTTGAGAGCCCCGAGGGGAGCACCTGTCCTCTGTGAATTTTAAAGGTCATGGCAGTTTTACTCTCTCCCCTTGTTTCTCTCTTACGGCTGAGAAAAGAACATGAGCTGATGGCCTATTGAGAATATTGTGTTCTATCTCTGGGCCCCTATAGTGCATTTCCAAAGCTGCCCTTGGAAATGTGTTGAAAGGCAGCTCACAGCATGGCAAAACACACAACACGTTCTTGTTGATGCCCTTGGTGCCTCTCAATATGCACACCACAGATAATGGTATTCACTGCACAGTTGGTACGGACCTCCTTGCCCATCTTTTGAACGGGTATGCTGGCTCATGCTGTTCTTTGTCTTATACTATACTCTTGATAAACAATAAGAGCTGCATACCGTGGAAAACGTGGAGCTAGATATCTAGACACCAGAATCAGCCCGAGTCTCTCTTAAGCTATAATATATATATATATATATATATATATATATATATATATATACACACACACACACATTTTTTTTTTAACAGGCAGCAGTACATGGACACATAGTACACAGCTGAATAAAGACTGAATAAAGTTATATTGCCACAGATAACAAGCTCTTCTCAACCCTTGCTGTATCTCAGCAGAGGAAACAAGATATCCTCCCAGTTTGTTGACAGTCAGGTGAAGTGATCATTTGCAGCGAGCTAGCAAACAGATGGTGTCACACCAGGGAAACAGTGTTGCACTGTGGAGAAATCTGCTTCCTAGTTTTGTTCATTTTCATTTATCTGGATCAAATAAGCAGTAAACAGAACACGCATGGAGTGAAAATGGGAGAACGGATGGTTTAAGCCGCTGGGATGTGTGTTGTTATTTCTGGTTTCAGCTTGTGGATGATTGTTAACATGATCCTGCAGCTATGACTTTGTGGGTTTTTGAAGAATTGTATGAGTAAAAGTAACTTGTACGACTGTTCTAGCTGTATAAATATATTTTACAAAAGACAAAACCAATTGTAAGGTCAGTGGATTGATCCTCGGCTCCAGTCTGCATGTCAGAATATCCTTGGGCCCCTGATGCATCCATCATTGTGTGGATGTTCGGTAAAGCACTCAGGCGTAGAAAAAAAATGCTTGTGTGAATGGGTGAATTGTAGTGAGAAAGTGCTTGGAGTGCTCGAATTGAGTAGAAAATCACTAAGTACCGTCCATTGTGGATAACACTTTGTTTTCATAAATCTGATTAGATTTCTTGATTTGTGATTTATGCAATTTATCCTCTTAAATACTTTTTTTAATCTGGAAAAAAAGGAAGTGGAGAGTTTTCAGTCTCAGTGCTGATAAACTGATATTATTAAACTTGGATCCAACTTGCATCTAAAAGTTATTATATCATAAATGTATTATGAACTCTTGCATCCTTCATGTAGATAGCACCAGTCAAGATATCTTTTTTGTTCTATAATGAAGTTTTCAGGACTTACTGGCTGTAGCTGAAACATGAAACTGTACTGTTTATGCATTCATGCTGGTAGCACTGTGGCCTTACTGCATGAAAGTCCTGGGTTTGAATCCACTGTCCATCTGGGGCCTTTCTGTGTTGAGTTTACATGTTCTCCCTGTGCCTGCGTGGGTTCCCTTCAGGTACTCTGGCTTCCTCCAGTCTAAAGGCATGCATGTTGGATTAACTGGTGACTCTAAATTGTTGGTAGGTGTGAATGTGAATGATTGTCTGTCTCTCTGTAATAGCCCTGCAACAGAGTCCAGGATGCACCTATGACAACTGGGATAGGCTCCAGCCTCCCCGTGACCCTGAATTAAATAAGTGGAAGAAAGTGGATGCATGGCTGGTTTCACTATTTGGGGGAGGTATTAAAAAGTCAACCATGATGGATGTTTTTTGAGCATAATTTTTTTGTAGATGTGAAATATGAACTTCAAAATTGGATGACCATACCTAGACAAGATTTTTGTCTGTTCTCTTGCTATCAAGCAATATGTATCTATATTCTCTATTTTTCAAATGGGTCTACTAAACAGTTATTTCAGCATGAAATGATTTTGGAATCCCAGTCTCATCATATTTCCCAAAACAGACACTAATTTAATCGGTTGACAGAATTGGAATTTGTAATTTAAATACAGATAACTTCAAGTTTGTAGGGATAAGCATTTTAATTGTTACAATGACAAAGAATTGTTTCTAATTTCTAAACAAAAAGGTTCATAAAAAAACAAACACAGCATCATAAAATAGTCATGAATTTCCTTAAATAATTTTGCATCTCATGGCCGTGCACTTTTTCATATTTGTATGTCATATCATACCATGTACGTTACCAGTCAAAGTTTGGACACACTTATAAGTGTCAAAGGTTTTGACTGGTAGCGTACCAGTGACCACAGACACCATAAAAGATGAATGTGGTCCCATTCATTGGCTTTGTTAGAGTCAGATGTGACTACATTTGGATTATATGATGGAGTGCCAAGTTGTCAATTAATTAATGCTAGCTAGCTTGTTTAGCAACTGCATCCAGCAATACAAATTGTGAAGCAGTCTAGTTTAATGACTGGATGTAGTGATGTGAGACACTGATCGCCTCCGGCTGCTGGTGTCTGGACACTTGTCAGCCAGTCAGAGTTAGAAAAAGGTTCACTCCATTCAGAGTTGTAATATAGGGATACATTATCCATAGAGGCCAAAACTGCTTTTACACTATTAATGGGGTTTTGTATTAGGAGGTGTATACACTCTTGCTATGCCATTTTCCTACTGTTTACAATCTACACTGATCATGCATAACATTAGGACCACCTGCCTAATATTCTGTTGGTCCCCTTTTGCTGTCATGCCCTGACCCAAAGAGGCATGGATTCCAATAGACCAGTGTTTCTCAAACTGTGGGGTGCGCCTCACTGGTGAGCCACAGAGCTATGACAGGTGGGCCTCGAATGGCCTGGAATAAAACTCATGTGGAACAAATGCTGATTAATTCTCACGGTGGAACAAGGAAATTACGGTAGCAGAGTGACTAGAGAAACTCTCCGCCGTCCGCTGTGTACATTAGGGCAGTTGTGACTTTATTAAATGTAACATTAGGTTGCCTTCACTTTTTATGTATTTTTATTTTCTCCTAATATGCATTTTAATATTTTTATGCTGTTCCTGGGAGTTGCTTTGTTAAGCAACAAGCCTCAAAAAGAATATACCCCCTAAATAGTTGTAAGGTCAATTTTCAATTTTATTTCAAACTGTAGAGTAGAGAATAAATATAACCATTCCCCCTGAATACCAGAGGTTTTTGGAACATTTTAAAAACCAGAGGGAATAAATGCTCTAATCTGTTGTAACAGTCACTGGCTCTAAGGATACAAATTATTTATATAGGTTCATGATAAATGTAATAACAATGAAATGGTTTTTATAAAAATTTATTGTCCAACAGCACATAGCTGCACAACATGGAAAATTTAGATGGATATTAAATATTCATTAAATGCTTATATACACTTAACTCTTAAAAAGGTCATTATATCTAATCATACATCAACTATTACAGCTCTGCCTTGTAGATCATTTATAGTTGTTTCCAAGCTTACCGACATACAATATATGTGGAACCTGTTTTCTTTTGTCACAGACATTGTATACATTTCTTAGAACATTCTAAACTACAAATAATAAATTATTAGATATTAGTTCATTATGAGTTTGTATTGGATGTCAGACACCAATATAAACACTTTAACAAAAGGTCAGAGGGATTGTATTTGGAAAAATGTTAAAATGCCTTTTTAATTATGGCAGACTATGCAGGCATGACGTCAGAGGAAGGCATCCGTTTGACCCACAATACTACTCAAATCTGAATTAAAGCGCATACACAATACTAGTTACAAAGAAGAAGAGTGCATCTCAAACAGTTTAAGCTGCATTCACAGTTCTGTTTTTCATCCAGACAGGTTGGCTATGAGCACAGCCACATTACCAGCAACAGCCTGGAGGAACAGATCCACAGGGAGGGGGCATAAACACACAAGCAGACACACGATGGCTTGAGCATGGCTTGTGATAGTACTTTTTTCTGTTAATAATAAATAGGTAAAGGTATAGGTAAATAATAAATAGGTATAAGATATAAATATGGATGGGTATAAGTAGGTATAAATATAGGTATAAATAAGTACAGACATTTGGTCACAAAACACTGTACAACCAAATAGAATAAACTAAATAAATACAAAGAATAATCACAATAAAAACCCGACCCTGATCCCCCCCTTAGTGATGCTGTGATAGGCTGAGGCTGCTGGGGGCTTCCCATGATGCCCTGAGTGTTTCTTCTTCACTCATCTCTTTTCACACCACTCTGCATTTAATCATTAGTTATTATTAATCTCTGGCTCTCTTACACATTTGTCCTGTGGCCCTCCCTTCACCCCCAACCAGTTGTGGCAGATGGTCGCCCCTCCCTAAGCCTGGCTCTGAGGTTTCTTCCTGTTAAAAGGAAGTTTTTCCTTCCCACTGTCACCAAGTGCTTCTCATAGGGGGTCGTCTGATTTTTTGGGGCATTCTCTGTATTACTGTATGGTCTTTACCTTACACTATAAAACACCTTGAGGTGACTGTTGTTATGATTTTCCAACATATAAACAAATTGACTTAAAGTGAAAAAAGTAATAGAAAATTAATATACTGTTAATAGCAATACAAAAATCAAGTTGAGACTAGAATAGAAAACTGTTACTATCAATATGAATGAACAGAAAGTTCTGTTCCCGAGTCTTTGATGTTGTGTGAGGAACAACTAACAGGTTCTGAGCCCGTGATTTAAGAGTGTGAACAGCAGTGTGTTTAAGGAGAAGCTGGCATTGAAACTACTTCTAAAACTTACTGGTTGCCAGTGTAAATAGGATACAGGTAATGTGAGCTTGATTACTAGAATGCATTAGTAGCCTGTCTACATTTGGTACTGTATAGCTCATACGCGAGAAAGAGATGATTTATCTAAGCTGGTAAACAGGGCACTACAATAATTTAGGCGTGATGACACAAATACATGACTATTTTTCTCCAGTTCAGCCACAGAAGCAATAGTTTGCAATTTAGAAATTTTCCATAAATGAGAGAAATGTGAAATTGATTTCACATGTGAGTCAAAGCACAAAGAAGAATCAAATATAAAAAAAATTTTGAATGCTGCAGATGAAGAAAAGGGAGCACTGGCTTGTCCAAAGGCAGTATAATCATGGCTCAAGACTTGTTGGAATTTAAAAAGAGGTAGCTGTTGGAGAGCCAGTCACTTATACTGAACTAGGGTGGACAGTCTATTGAGCTGGTAAGGTTTAAAATATACTGAATGTCATTGGCATGAAAGTTATAAAAATTTCATTAAAAATACTGAATGATGACAGTTAAAGGAAAGAAAACTATGATGGACCCTGGACTGGGCCTTGCAGAACCCCACAGGTTAGAGAAACAGTGGTACATGAGAACTGGTTTGCCCTAAACAAAGAAAGTTCTATCAGATAAATATGACGATAACTAGTCTATCGCTGATCCAGAGATACTGGCCAAAATCTTAAGCCTATCAAGGAAAATTTTGCGGTCAGCTGTACCAAAGGCTCCACTGAGATCAAGTAATATGAGTACAGAACAATTCCCAGGCCATCAAAAAATTGTCATAGATCTTTAAAAGAGCAGTCGCAGCAGAGAGCTACTTTTGAAAACCAGATTGAAAAGAGTCAGAAATCTGTAATTTGCATAATAAGGATTTGAAGTGACATTCCACAATTAAAAAAAAAAAAGTGCTAATAAATCTCAATTTTGAAATAGGATGATAATTGCTTACAGAACAAGCACCAAGATTAGTTTTAAAAGTTAAGGAATCACCTTGGCACGTTGTGAACTGTTAATAATAGACAACAGGACCAAATCGGATGAGAGTCCCAAATGGGACAGAAAGAAGTAATATCTCTAAGAAGGATGATGAGGGTTGCATCCTGAGGTAAATGACTCGGGTCATCTTCTTAAGGGGAGGAACTGAAGGAGATTTTGGATCTCAGGTCCATCACATTACAGTCATCATCAGAGAGTACCAGAGCATGCTAAGGTAGGGGAGAAACACTGCTGTTAATAGTAACAAATAACACCCTGGAAATATTCTTATTGTGGTTTATGAGGTTGTTGAAACAAATGTATATAATAAGATCTAGTCCCTTTCACTGCTTCATCATATGAATGCAGACGTTCTTTAAAATATTCTCTATGAACAACCAAACCTGTGGTCTTCCATAGTCATTCTGCTTTTCAACATGAATGCTGAACACCACAAATTAGATCAGTTAACGAGGGTGAGCTAGAAATGATAGCGCAATGTTTAATTTAGTTAGGAGCGACCTTATCCAGAATGGCATGACAACGTTTATTAAAGGAATTAACAAGGAGCTCAACATTATCATTATCAGAAATAACAGAGCCACCAAGAAAGTGCCTACACCTACTACTGAACAGTATTAATACAACTGAAATGTGACTTTTAACAACAAATGCAAGTCATTACATAAAGTGTCTGTTATCAGTGTTCCCTTCATCTACCAAAGCTTGTAGAAGACAGAGAACTATCTTCACCATATCCTGTAAGATTGGAAAATGTTTACAAATTACAGCAGCAAAAGTCAAGTTTTGAATGCACAGATAATATATCTAATCATGTACTAAAGGAGGGCACAAAAAACTTTTCAACATAATAGTCATACAGTGTTCTCCAGCAAACAATTAAAACTTTGGCTCAAGCTCACCCATGACGTAGTTATGTTTTAAGTGTCCTGTAGTGGTTATGGAAAAGACTGCATCATCTATAAATGGGGTGAAACTTGGCACCCTGTTAACACAGAAAACAGTGCACATAACATTCTTAAAATTATATTTTTTGCCCAAAGCATAATCACCTGCTAACCCCAACCACACCAGTGAGATTACACTCAAACATGGTTCAGGAGAAAATCGATTGTTTTTGTTAAAAGTTTGACCAAGTGTCATTCTGCAAAACCAACACTTTCTTTTTTTAAAAAAAAATGGCAGTTTTATATAGTATTTCATTCATATATTATTTCATTTCAGCAACTTATGTGTTGTTTTAGGCAACAAGAATTAAAGGAAGACTTGCTGGAAATTTTAGCAGTCTGTATGGCAAGTAGTGATCACAGCAGCAAAGTGGGCAAATAACACTATTAAAAAAAAAAACTGAACGCAGAATAAACAGTTATGACTAATACAAATATTTTGTGGGTGTAAAACACATTTTACCGTTGTACATTTACTGAAGCAATCATGGTGGGCAGATAATTATGCTAACAAGTGTTCTGTAATCATAAAGCACGAAAAGTACACTGGATGAAATGTGATTATAACAACACGGTTGTTTATTAAAATCCTTACATTTCTATAAGACGTGCTTTGCTCAAAGCGTCACTGAATGAAGCACGTCTCCTTTCTGCCTCACTCAACCTGCAAGCTGATCCTGCTAAACATGCTCTCTCTTAGAAATAAAACAAATGCAGTAACACTTTCAAATTAATCCAAGGCCACAATTAATTTACAGCTAATCTACATATTGTCTACTAGAATATTCTTATGAGAGTACATCTACACATTTCTAAATGTTGCTTAGCTACAGGGTAAGCAAGTTCACATTTAAAGATTCATGGTGAGTGACACTGGCTAAATATCTGCTGCCTAAATCTGGCTCTCCCAGGCTGATTGTTGACTGCAGTTTCATTTAAATATTTATCATATGCATATTGGACCCCTAAGGGTAGCATTTGAAATTACAAAAGTCAGTCCGTTAATTGCCAAAAATGCCACACCAGCTTTGGGATCTAGATGTACCATTTTATTATTAATGAGCCAGAGAGTGCAGTTTGACATTTATGTTGGGCCTGCAGATGCAAATGAGTCTCTGTATAAGAGTCAAAAAAAAAAAGAAGAAGAAAAATTGGAAGAGCATGCAGGGCTAATCTGATTTAGAATATAAATAAAAGACTGGTTTTTACAGAAGTACAAATTCTTTGTTCAGTCCATTTCCATCTTAAAGGGACAGCTGATCATCAACCCACATCAAAATATCCATCTGTTTGGGTTCAAGGTTCCCTGTTATGGAGATATCAGCTGTAGAACTGCCTTGTGGTGCTCAAAGCATCGAAAAACCTCTATTTGAAAAAGAACAGCAGTGCATCTTTCCAAAAAAAAAAACAAAAAAAAAGAAAAAAAACAACAACAAACAAGCAAAAAAAAAAACAAAAAAAAAAAACATGCATCCAAAACCCTGTAGTAGACATTTCCATGCTAGGAGCTATTTTCTTTCTTACAAACTACACCAGCTGACTGTGTTACTATGCAGAAGGAGGGGGTGTCATTAATGTTAACATGGTGTCATGTTGTCACGAGCATTAGCCTCTCTGCACAGTGAGAGTAGTTTCATAGCAAGGTTTGTGGATGTTTTTTAACTAACACAGTCACGATATCTATAGCGAGACATTAATGAGGAGTTTTTGCTTTGAGCACTACAAGGTGAGTGCCATTTAGTTACAATGAATTCAAGAGAAGACAGGCATCTCTAAAGCCAGTGTCTCCATAACTGGACAACTCAAGTTAATGCATAAACAGCACTACAGAGCAAACTGTGCGTTTTCTTGTTGCACAATATATTCAGAAATTGAATTCATTCAGTTGTAAATATTCATTTCAAACTCATGTTCAGCAGAGAAAACGCTGCCATTAAAATAAACCAAAACAAAATTGGTGTAAAGGTAAAGACAATTTTTGGGTTAATTATAATAGACCTCTAGAAAATTCTAGAGGTTAACATTCTCAAAAATCAGCAAATGTGATTGGTGTATATAAACGCAAACACTTCTTTAACTTTGTTGCAAATTCAAGACAAATTACTCACAAAATAAACAGTTTGTAACATAGTTGCAGGCCCGGGTTCTTTCTTTTCGTCTTTTTTTTAGGACCAAACTGAACACTTGTCTGAGCTTCACCCCAAATTTAGACATCAATAGGCATCCTAATCCTCGCAGACTCAAACCGAGTCTAATGCCTGTATGCAGGTTATGTCCAAAATGATGAAATATAGCACAGGCAAAGAGCTTAGAAGGTCATTTCTAATGCAGTCTCTAATGGGCTTTCCATATGTTGTTAGCTCCTGCCACCTGAATTCCATCAAGCCAGCTAAATGGGGAGAAGCCAGCCCCCCTTCTAAACATCTGCTATTAGAGTTTAGGCTGCAGAGGGCGGGATTAAAGTCTGCCAGGATTCCTGACAAGATAACTTGTTAAAGCTCGGCTGAGGGTCAGAGGTAGGTAGTATCAGATGTGGTGCATTCTGCCAGTCCAGTAAAGATCTATAAATCACCTGGAAAGCTTCTGCTGCCCATTTATATCTGTCCGTGTCTCAGCATTTAGTATTTTTCTTTTTTTAACTTTAGTTTGCAAGCCTGAAAGATTCACACAGATAAATCCTCCACTGTAAGTCCCTGGACTTTGCAACGTGCCGAATGGAGGAAATGAGGACAGGGAAGCTGCTGACACAGTGAGATTGATAAAGCACCAAGGCTAATACATTTTAGTGGGGACTGATAATCCAATTAACATCTGACATGGTGGGGAACTTCGCATACGGCACTAACAAGATGCAACCGTTTGGTCACACTTTCTGTGCCCATTATGTAACTCAATTTTTATGGCACATGAAGAGCATTACGCATTTTTTCATGATTTTATTTTTATTTTCTTCTCTTTTTACTGTAAGACATCCACTAACAGTTTCGAGGTTTAAGGGGCTGCTGCTTAATAGCAGATTATGTGAAAATGTGCTAATGAAAAGCCAGCAAAAAACTGTCTTAATATGAGGTAACAGCAAAAAATCTGCGCTAAGATGAGGTTTTGTTGGTGGTAGTGATGCAACTAATCCCAAGACTTCATATCCTCCATAAAAATATTTAAAAAAATGTGTTCAGTATTTTGATGAACTTACATTTGTTTTCAGTCATTGCTTTTGGAGAGTAGGCCACCGCTTGTTGTGATGTGAATAAGTGCATCTATAATTTCCAACCTCTCCATGGTGGTAGTTCAACGTTGGGTTAGGATTCAACAAGACAATGAAGGAGAATATAGTTGATTTATGCACAACTGCAACATAACGCAAATATTACATATTTCTGTGAGAGCATGCTGGCTGCTTCTGGATGTGATTTGGTCAAAATTAGTGATTTGCGAAAGTATCACATACTGAGACAAAAGCTGCAACATGTCATTTTTCTAAGAGCTACAACCAAATGCTTGTCTCTAGTCTGGGAGGGAAATCATATGCACAGTAGGATAAAGGCCATCAATTAATATTTTTTTCTTCTTCTGTAATGTAAACTTTACTCCATTAAAAGCATAATTTTATCTAATTAAAAAAAGAAGAGTTGATACAGGCTGTAAAATGGCAGGTGGCATCATCATAGTACCTCAGCACCAGCTGCAGCCCACTGGTGTCTGTCTGTGCTTCTGTCCAACTAAAAAAATGAGATTAAGAGTACTCCTCGTCTTCACTGTTCATGGTTGTAATGTCCCGTCACACAGGTCATTAAGCTAGTCGGATAATGAATGATTAGGATAGGACCTCTCTTGTTGAAGTGAATTTGTGTCAACACGATGGCAATAAGCCATGCTGTGTCAAGTCAGCCACTGAACAACAGGATTTAAAGTCTATTGTGTTTCACCACGCTTGATGTATGCGAGGGAATTTGCTTTAGATGTTCCTAATGACTCCCTGTGGCGAGTGCCTCTGTGCACTTATTGATTTTATGCTGACCGTTCTGCATATTTCCATAAAAGCTTTTAACACTGCTGATGTTTTGATTATCATATTGATTTGTTATGACTCTTTGATAAGTAGACAAATGGCAGTTTCAATGCACACTGAAGAGCAATATTCATACCATATTGTCACTGACATATAAAGGCTTTAATTGTGATTAATTATTGCATTTTTAATGTTTTTATATATATATGGTTTATGTTTTATTTTTACATTCATGCACAGTTAGATGTAAGATGATGGTGGTGTCTCAGTGTGAAGCCCGTCTTCAGCTCCTGTGGGCCTTCACACTGATTACAAACACATAAAGTCTTCCATATGTCTAAAATTAGGGGTCTGATGAGATGCTGAGAGTAAACTATGCAACTTAGTCTGATTATTTTTCATTACATTTTTGGCCTGCAGATCCCAAAGGATATGGACTTCAAACAGCAGATGGAATGGGGCAGATTTTCTTACAGTCTACAACAGATTACACCTGCTCATACTTTGTACTCAGATTACAGTAATCCCCCTTACATAGAATCTGTTACTCCTTAACCATTCACCTCTTTCTCTGGGAGCAATTAAAACAAGCTCTTGAAGCTCTGGTCCAACAGGAAGCATTAGCAGACTTATGACTTCAAAGGCTGAGCTCAAAAATACTACAGAGAAATGTGTTTCAGTCAAGGCTCATTCATAAAAGAGTGGTTTCCTTTTCTTCTCTATAATACACTACAATGATTTGGTCTCCACTGTTATAAAGAAAGAAAACAGAAAAATTTACATTTTCTTTGTAAAAAGCTGGGAGCAATAGATTCTGAGAAATTCAAATAAAAGGAGAATATAGGAAACTTTAACTCATTCTTTAACTTACAAAAATGCTACTTTGTCTAGTGATACGTGAGAGAACAGGTTGTGAATTTTTCACTCCTAAAGTCATCAGACCTATACTTTTCTTTTCCTGAGTGCTCATAAATTATAAATTTGCATTGCAAAATTTATTTTGTATTGATGTCCTTTTTAACCCTTACTTCTATCAGGTTATCATTGTTTCAATTAAAATGGCTTTAACTCATCTTTATGCATGCGGTGGAGACCGCAGGGCAGATGCTTAAAGTCAAAAAGTCGACATATTTCCAGTTTACCCGTCCATCTGAAGAGCTTCCACTTTCCCCATAAAGATCTGATTAGTAGTTTAGTGCTGTTTGAATGGTTATTTTAATGCCATGGGGGATTGCATAGTGAAAGGCTGTTCTGGAGCTGAAAGTCTGCAGACAACAATAATAACAAAAAGGTTTAATTGTCTGGGCTGTTGCTCATATTTGTCCTGCTTATTTGTTTGGTAATTTTTGAAACTATTACCATTTTTCTGAAACCTCTCTATCAGCTGAGTGGCTTCTCTTATATTCTTAATGTACAGATGAAGAGCCTTTGATGTTCACCAAGTAATGATTTATTTTTGTTACTGCTGCTAAACTAGCTCCTCTTGCATGAAGCCAGACTTCATATGGATTTTTTTATGCATTCTAATAAAATTGCCTGTGGTTGTGAAAAGAGACGCATTACTGTACACTTTCTAGAGAAGAAATGCGCATTCTCTTTGTTGTGCATCACCTCTCACTAAGTCACCTCGATGCAAGCTTTCACGCCACTTGAGACATGCTGCTACTGATTAGGCTAATTGCTTGTCCCTTCCTCCCACCCCCCGCCCCAAATTGCCCTCCACCTTTCCAAAATTCAGCTGTGCCTGGATCATCCATTTGTCTTTGTGTAATGAAATCCCAAGGGCTCCACAAACAGTGGCACCCCATTGCAGAAGCTATTAAATACAGACACACAGGTTTCTCATGCACTCTTATCACTGGCCTTTTTTATCCCAGACTGCTCCCACTCTGCAGCTGACGGTAATAACTCTAAATCAATGAGATGAGCAGGGGGAATTCACTGTGAAAGGATGGAGTGGGGCTGAAAAATCTGTCAACAAAAAAGAAGGTGCAATTGTGTGGAAGCCTGGTGCAATTCAGTTGCCTATTTTTGTCCTGCATATCAGTTTGGTGATTTTTTTTATTACACCCTTGCACTTTTGAGTATAGTAAAGGATGTTTTGATTTAGAGCACCAGATGAGCCTGTACAAGGATAGCTCAAGAATATACTTTTTTTTTTTAAACTAAACTTTCTGGCACTTGGGGGGGAAATTGTATGCTGTTTCACCAGACCAACATCTTTCAGTTATTGCAGTATTGACCAAACAATAACTGATTTTTTGACCACTCGAGGGAAGTGAAAACAAGCTGAGAACACAACAGAGAAATCACCTTTTACTTTCTGTCAAATTTGCAAGCAAGCAGTTGTTTAATTACATGAAGTCAGAGGAAATGCTTTCT
This sequence comes from Archocentrus centrarchus, assembly GCF_007364275.1. Classification (NCBI taxonomy): domain Eukaryota; kingdom Metazoa; phylum Chordata; class Actinopteri; order Cichliformes; family Cichlidae; genus Archocentrus; species Archocentrus centrarchus. Next base: position 3,452,284 of record NC_044355.1, on the reverse strand, counting down.
CATGTGAAGTGATACCTTTGGTCAGGCTATTCTAATTTCCAGGAGTAAAATAGTTTGGTTCTGTCAAAGCTGCTGGTGTGTTTCAGTTACGCACAAAGGGTCCTTTGGTGGTGACGTGTGATGCACTGGTTAAAGTGGGCTTTGGCAGGCTGGTAAACCCACACTGCTGCAGCAGTGTGCAGGGTGAAATGAGTCACTTAGAAATAAGCCACAACATTAAATTTCTGTTGTGAGCCAGTGCAAGTTCATAACTGTAACCATACCACATACAGCTGAAGACCCAGTTCAGCCTGCGCTTACTGCCCCGTATAACCTTTGAATGACACAAAATGATCAGTTTGTAGGCAAAGACATTTCTCAGTATGAAATAACCATTTTCACCAACACACCATATCTGATTACATTACATGTAAGCTTTAAATCTCCATTAAAAAGAAAGTAATGGAATCAAATGTCTAGCTAGTAAAACACACTGTGTGCCAAACTGCACACTGTGGGTGTACTCATATTTGTTGAACTGTTGGAAAATTGCATTTGAAATTCCATGCTACATCAAAAAAAAATACTCTGTTTATGTTTGCTCCTCTTCAGTAGAGCTAGTTATAAGCACCATGACCACAACTTTATTGACCTCAGCATACATGACAGACAGGGGTGAGAAGGAAAAAAGGATGTGTGGGGCCGTGTATTGACTTTACTGTCTGAAGCATCATCTGGTAGGACCGCCAGGCAGCAGCACATGAAACATTAACTTGTTTGACAGTATTTTCAATTAAACTGCCTTTCAGATTTAATTACTCACTTACTGAAAGTGCTGGAACACTGCTCTGGATCCTTTTGGCCAACTTTAACATCTGGCTGTCGCTCCCAACTTGTCATTTTTCAACACAATGGGTCACTGGTGTAAAGAGCTGCCCTATTTTAACCCCGACCACAATCTTTTCCCAAACCCAAGAAAGTAGTTGTGAGTTTCTAAACCCAATCAGGAAGTTTTTATTGCAGAAGTTTTTGCAGAGAGTGTGAGATAAAGAAAAAAATTGGGAGTGGGAGAAATAGCAAAACACAAAATTCCAAACTGGAAACAAACCATTTTCTCCATGGCAGATAAACCAGCAATGTTAGCAACTACCAGCTTTATTGCACAAAGATTGTAAGTCTCAATGTTGTTATTTCTTGGCAGTCAATATTGCCACAATGCGCTGACACCAGAAAACACAGTAAGCATAATGGTGAAAACTAGCAGCCAGAGATGAGAATGCTTTGGTCTGTCCCCCTTTTTTAGCTTTGATTTTTGGCTCTACCGACTGCTCACTTTATTACCTAACTCTAATTCTTCACAGTGATTGTCTGCTGTTTCGGGCTGAGCAGCTAGTTTTTCCTCGGCTGCCTTCTTTGTCATTGGATGTTATCAACAGGAAGCTATCTAATTTACATGATGCGACAGCTTGTTGTGATTGATAACCACTGTGATGTTCTTACTATAGGTGATACAGGATGACACGCTCCAGGCAGTTGCGCAGCACTGAAGTTAGTGCTGTGTCTTATGGCAAAACAACCTCCTAAAATGCAGTGAACTCATACAAAAGCTTATTTCCACAAATGTGTCAGCATAGTAATTATGTAGCTGCAGTATGATTACAATTGCATTTCCTTAGAGAAAGATTGAGGAGAATTGAAAGTTTATCTTAAGTAACTTCTTGAAACTTGATGAAAGGACAATCTGTTCTCTCCCTGAGGTTATTAATGATGTATATGTGTCCTTGAGGTGCAGTTAGCCTTTTCCCTCTATAAGTAATATATATCCCTGATTAGATTCTAACAGTGGTGATTGTAATGGACTATCTTCACTTTGCTAATTACTTGTGCCATTAATATACAAAATTAAGCTCATGCAATCAGCAGCAGGAGCTATGCAGAAACTACTAACTGGATTTGTAAAATCCATCACTGCTGTTTTTATTCTGCAGAAGCACAAAAGATTGGATTCACTTCATCAAGTCAGATGCATTGCTCTCCACACAAACAAGATAATGCAAGGCAGAGGATTCATACAGTCATAACGTGCAGCTTATCCCACACCAGCACATCAGGCAACAGATGGAAATGTGAACATGTAGTGGGTGTGGTAATATAGCTTCTAGCTCACTGAACTGTAGTGGCTCTAGGTATTACCTGAATGCACATCACAAACCACAATACACCCTCTGCTTTTTCCCACCAGGAGGACTCCTCTCCTAAATGCCAGTGTGTAAAACACCAGTGATGAAACATGATGAATGGTCTCCTCATCTTTGAATGGCATCATTTTGCCACTTGGATGAGCAGGAAAGAAGCTTAACCCGGCATTCTGAAAATTAGCTTTAGTGTTTGGAGGATGCAAGTCCAGCTTATGGTATGGTGTAATTTCATTAATTGATATTGTATTCCCATATTGCAGAGAGGACTAGCAGGGTCATGATGAATTCAAATGCTGGCAGTATTCAAGGGGTGTTTATTTCATGGGCCCCTGCCCCACAGACTTGCAGTCTTTTCATATTTGGACATGATATAAAGCCTTGACCTGGGGACATAACACTCATGAGGAGAAAAGATAGCTCTTCCTTTTGAAATCCAGCAGACCAGCAAATGCAGGGGCCGTGAAGTGGCTAACCCCTCTGTCTTGTGTTTCAGTTCAGAAAGGAGGCCATAGGTAAAGTGTCATCAGAAGAGACACAAAGGAGTCAGAGATTACCAAGGTCCAAATAGGTCAAGCTTGCCTGACAAAAGCAGGAGTGTTAGGAATCCACTTCTCAGCCCCCAAGGTGATTTATTTGACAATATACTGGGCCTGCAGTACAACGAAGGAGTCCACTGAAGGGAAAACAACTCAGTGGCAATTGGATGGATTGTTTTAGAACAGGTATAGTACAGACATGGTTCCCACAGGATGAAGCCACCCTGATTTTTCCTCAAGTACCAAGGATAGGTTGCCATTTGTGGTTTGAGTGAAATGTAATAAAACCCTATTGTATGAAAAGCCAGGGAATGGTCATTCATGACAAAGGATAAATTGTATTCTTGAAACAACCGCTGTAGCCCATGTTATGTTATGGTCACAATATAAAGTGCTTGGAGACAATGATTGTTGTACATTGGGATTATATAAATAAAATTAGCGTGATGCTGATATTTTACTAGCATCACTCTACACTCAATGTGTCTCAATTTGGATTCCTCGATTATTACACTTCCATTAAGTACAGTACATAAATAATTACCTAGCCTGTGAATTTATATGGGGTAGTGTTGTCCTCTTGTCAGAAATTAAGTCAGTCATACAGGTCTGCAGTCAGTAAACATCTGGTAATGACTGGTTGCTAGGGAAAAATGGTTGGTGGACAGTGCTAGCTATTGCTAGGTGAAACTGGTCGCAGACAGGGTGTTGCACCAAAAACCTCCCTGCCCTTTCTTTGGTTGCTACCAGATTGCTGCAGTTGGATAGATGACACCAACATGTCTGCAAACACTCGTCATTTACTCTCTTGGAAGAAGTGCAAAACAAACTGGAAACAGAATGTTTGTCTTTAGAGTGAAAGTTGTACCACTGCAACCAACACATGTCAGGCAAGCGTTTCTGTTTGCCTCACGTTTCACAGTTTCATTACGTTTGCAGACATGCCGCCAGCTTCCATGCTAACTACTGGCAACTGTAGCAACCTCCTAGGGACCAAAGCAACCACAAGAAGGTTGCCAGTGCAGCACTGTATGCTTCTTTGTGACTAATCGATTGCTGCAACCACTCACCAGATGTTCAGGGAATACACAATTTTACAACTTCACCAACAGTTACCAGATGGCCATTGACTCATCTTTAGACCAGACCTGTGTGGCTATCACCTGAGATGTAACCAGCTGACTGTGATTGTTGTACTAGCCGTCACATTTACAACTTAATGAGATTTAAGCACTTGTAATGCTCTTAATTTAGCTGTACTTGTTAGTGCGAATGCACTTATCCACTCAAATGTACGTATGTATGCAAGAAGCTTGCAATTTCAGACACCAATCATGTTAAGATTATTTAAAAAAACAAACAATACAAAAAACAAAAAATTATAGCTTAAATTGCATTGTGCTACTGGGGTTACGTCTCAGTGTAATCATGGTCTATTTACAGTATGGTATAAGCCTCATTTAGTAACTAAATATGATTCTTCCCTGAGCAGAAAATCAGCAGTAGATGCCAGTCCATAATACATCATGCCTTGCACTTCAGTAAAATGTCAAATCTTTTTTTTTTTTTGTGACCCTTGCGCTCTCCACTCCCAGTACACTTGTAATCCAATATCCATTCCAGCATGGAAATGAGAAATAACAAGATTAGGAAACAATTTATATGAATCGTCTCATGATCACTCACTGTTTACATTTTCTTAGGAGGGAAGGGAGGCTGCGGTCTCCATGGAAACTGCAGCTGGCCAATGGCGGGTGTTTTCTGTCTGACAGTATGACGTGCTGCCGTTTGAGATGGGTACTGAAGTTGGCAAATGGAGTGTCTACCCATAATTTATATAGCAAAGAAAGTAGGAAGCAGGGAAATTGCATGAGTGGAAATTTTTGTTCATCATGCTCAGGCTTAAGATGTTTGCTTTTTGGTTGTGTGGTCCTGTTTTAGGTCTGACACCAAATACACACACGGCTATATTTAAATTAATAATAACAGTAACGTTGAGCTGAAATTGCAACTGAAATGTTTGAATTTATGATTTTGAAAATGCTGTGGTAGGGATACAAAATTGGATCTCTATTAAAATATTCCCACCAAAAATGCATACATCTGGGTTTTTATTGAATGCCTTCCTGGATTGATTGTTTGGAAAGCACTGAAGAGTGCTACACAAATAACGTTTGTTATATAATTTAACAGGCAGATACAGCTGAGCCCTCAGGAAAATGTGCTGTTCCCTGTTCTGGGCAATATGAGCAGCGGCCTTGAAACTACCTGTCGACATTGATCAGTCACGCGGCGGGTTTCTCTGAGATGGGACTTGCAGTTATTAGAGCGAGAGGCTGTTAGATGGAGAAGCCTGTCGTCTCCCCCTGACGATTCAGGTAAGCCCTGAGGAAAACTGCCCCCCAGAGCATATCAGCCCTCGCCATCGCTCGAATTTCAAGTGCTTGTGTGATGTATTGGCTCTCACCTGTGTGCTCTCCAGAAGAGACTGTATGGCAATTCAGAGTCATATCTGTGTAAATTAGGATATCAAATGATGCTGTGGAAAATGGGGTTATTTTTAGGGTGCAGTGTGGAAGATTTTTAATGCACTGTGGCAGTTTATGACCGTATATCTGTGGAGGGTTTGATAGGATTTTTATCATTACAGTTGTCTCTGTATAGCTAATATTTCAACTACTTTTTATCATTTATTTCTGGCTTTCAGAAAGCTATCAGTTCCATGTTAAAAAAAAATAAACTGCTGTTTTTGTTTGAGAGAGGGTATAGATTATACTAAATACACCTAAAGTTAAGTTTAATGATTTTTTACAATTTGCAGTTGCTTCTTAGTTAGTCTGTATTACTGCTTATTGATTTAGCCGCTGGTGGTTAAAGTTGGTTTCAGAGTTTAATATTAATCTTTTGATATCACCACTGATACCTCCCATTACCTGTACTATGCATGTAAATCACTTCCATCCCATCAAGTTTCTTGCAGAATTAAATGTTAAAATCCCTTAAATTAGCAGACTAAGAAGAAGCAACACTGTCTCCTGGAAAAGCACTTTCTATACCCCTAATTTGTATGCAGTTTTATATGGATATGATTTTGTGGTCAGGATTATTCTTGGTGGGGACATTTTTTTTTACAGCATGTTTGTGTTGAGGGATTTACCTTCAGAACCTCAAGGTTTTTACAACAGAGGCTGTTTTGCATCCCAAGACCCACTTGTGGTGAGGTTTGAGCTAAAAGAATAAAGCTGACAAATGTTTCAGTGATGTTAAACAGTTGCTTTATTTCGACATTTATGGTGTGGTCCCAGCAGTACATCCCCCCCTTTGCTGACTAGTAAGCTATAGGATGGCAGTAGTACTTACTTGTCCCAACTTAACAGAGATAAACATGTTTCCATCCTTGTATAAAAAAATAAAACATGTCCAAACGGGTCCAATTTTGTGGATGGAGTATGCATGTGATTACTGTTATTACTACTACTACTGTTTCTTAGCAGGTATTCCTTGCATCAGCTGATAAGTTGGCACGCAGCCTCTCATCTAAATATGGCCACTTTTGGCTACAAAAACGAAGATGATGAGGTACCACGATGCTTCATTTGAGGCTGTGACACAATGGTTTACAAACCAAAGGTTAAGGTTATCTTGGCTGTGTCCATCTAGTGTATACTACACAAAAATGGTGATAAAATTCACAGCAGGCATGTCCTCTTAATGTTGATAAATTAATGTGGGTGGCGTTGTAGTCCTTTTTTATTGGCTTGAGTCAAAGTTGAAATCAGAGGTGCATTCACCACTGCCAGTGACTTAATAAACACATTTGACAGACTGAAAGATGTGAATCCTACCAGGAAACCTCCTACCAGCATTGTAGATATTAAGTCACTGACTATTTTGCCCCTCCCCCAATAAACCCCCCCCTCCTTTGTTGTGAAGTGTTTTAGTCAAAGATGTGTGTCATTTTGTGTTCGCACTGAAGTGCATTTAAGGCCTGTGCACTTTCCTCCATTTTCTTGTCTCATCTGTCAATACCCTCACGTTATTCAAACGTATTCAAAATATTCCTTAATGGATCTGCAGAAAGCTGCACCCAGCAGTCCCTCTCTGCTCATTCTTACTCTCCCTGAATATCTTTAAACCTCTTTCATACTACTCATCTTGCCGCTGTCTTCCCCTCTGTCCTATAGACCCACACAGCAGGTAATATCTCTCTGGGGCTGCCAGCTACAATGTCTTTCATACCAACACCCCATCAAACTAAAAGAAAGCTGCCCAGGGTGTGTTCCTTCATTTGCCAGGTCCCTTCACTGTGGTCCTGCTCTGTGAGAAGGCGGGTACCCGCTAAGGCTTGGGAACCCATTTAATCAACTGCAGAGATTACAGTAGTCACGACCAGCTGGCGCCTCCTTAAAACAAACGTCTTTGGCGTCCACACAGGGGCCAGTTACCCCCACTGCCTACCCTGCAGCCCCCTGACTATGAAGGGGCAAAGACCACCAGTGGACTGCAGTCAAATGCTGCAGCTCGAGATTGACGGCGCTGTTGTGTCACATCTCATTCAGCAAAGGTCACATATTTTACACGCACAAAGCCGTCTTATGGTGCATTGTAACAGAAAAACCCAAAAAGCTGTGTTTACTTTCACACGATGATTTGTGCATGATGCCAAATGTTGCACTGTTTGTATAGAGTTTGCTTATACTAGTCTTACACCAACATGATCAACACACAAAGTTTTGTACACATATTTGTGATTAGATGCTGCCTTCACTCCTGTCACTGTGAGATTTTCTCTTTCTGGCACCCTGTGGACCAGCTTTACATATTTCCCAGCGTGCGGCAAAATAACATTCTGAAAGAGACATCTTTATGTCCCCACGTTATTTTTCAGCAGCAGCGATTCTTAAAATATTCACAGTCATATTGGGTAAAACTTCAAGTGTTCCCCGGTTGCCAAGGAAATGTTTACAGAATTTGTTTCTCCCAGCAGCTGCTTTTCTGAACCCAGAGCACTATACAAAAATCACCGCTGGGCCGTGTCACATGAGTCACTGTGAGTTTGTGAGGTTTCTCCAAATGACTTGTTGTGTTCATTTAGAAAAATGTAACTAATTCGTTTTTAATGATATGCCATTGATTTCACATGGGGTTGATCAGGGGAGAAAAGTAAACAGCACCACATTTACTTTTTGTCTCCTAATACAAAGGCAGATCACAGCGGTACGGTTAAAAGATGCTTTATTAAACAGTCTTTCTTTGAGAATGACAAGCATGCAATTTCACAGGCTTCTCTCTCCTTTCCAAAACACTCCCAGAAGAGTTCTCTCTCCACATCTTCCTCAGTGAGCATCTGAACAAAGGAGATAAAGGTAAGTAAAGTGAAGACAGCAGATTGCATATGAGCATTGCAGGGGCCGAGTTAGTTTACCACATGCAGTGCAACGATCTGGCATAGACCAGGGGGAAACACCAGCTTCTTATAGTGGAGATCCTAATCAGCTCAACAGTGCGCAGGTGCGTGATAAGGAATGTCTGCTGGAGCCTATTCCAGCTGTCACAGGGCAAGAAGTGGGATACACCATGGACAAATCGCAAGTCTACTGCAGGGTAGATAAATAGCCAGATACTATATTTCACCAGTGAATTAATGGAAATCAAAATCCGGACTTAAGAGACCCTAATCAGATGGGAAGAACAATAATCAGATACTAAGTGTTAATGTGGCTCTTAGATGTATGGCTAAATGTGCAAATGTTACCATTTCCTAACACATATCCTTGAAAGGAGATCTAATTCAGTTGGTAAATTGGTTGTTCTGGGTGGGTAATTTCTCTGTTTATTCATATATATTCCAGTACACAAGCAAATGAAAAGTTATGCATCTCTGCCCATGAAAAAATAAATAAATAAAACAAATCATCAACAACAACAATAAAAAAACCACCACTTGTCACTGCGATGCAAGGATTTCTTCCATTGTGACAATACTTCAGTGTGAATTTCCTTTTAGGGGAGAATTACAAAGAGCCAATTATGAGTAGGGAAGATGTCGAGCGCTCATAGATTTCCATCTATGAGTGGGCACGCTCTATGGTGGCATATGCCACAGTCTGTGGCAGATGTTCTGAGACACTGCAGGGCATTACAGTAGAACTCTGTCTTGAAGATCTGGGGATAAATTCACAAGCCTGTCAATATTCTTTCCTTTCACCACCCAGCCGTTCATGGCACATAGCTGCCACTGCTTGAACCTGTTTCTGGCAGAAGTCTCTTCATTTTAAAAGGGACTTCCTCCCCATTTTCACCAAGTGCTTGCTGGTATGGAACCATCTTTTTGTTGGTGTTCTTTTTCTAATATTAAAGGATCTTTAACTTCTAATATAAAGCACCTTGACTGTTTCTTAGGAATTACCACTTGTGTGCTTTTGGTCACACTTCTCACCTGTTGCCGTGCTTTTGAGCTCAGATACTGCGAGTTTTTCCACTGAAGACTCCTGTATGGTATCTGGGTTGTAGCCTGGAGACCTCATCATCAATGATGATCCAGGTCAAGTTTATCTTGGCTCTTTGAATCTGTCCCTGGAAGTCCCACCCTGACTGCTTGCACAAACCCATCTGCAATTTCACAATTTCAAACTTGTACAAACGTAACAGAACTGCTGGAATCACCCCCAAAATTTACAAGCATGTAACTTTAAAGGGGATGGGTGCCAAAATGAAAATGGATTTGACTTTTTAACCCCGTCGAGTCACTATTCATTCATTTATTTTTATTTATTTCACTTGCAAAACACGATCATTTATTTAGGAAGCAGTTTAAAAGTTTTGTGCTTGTGGATGTCCACACACAGAGGAGCAAAGACTGGGAATCAGGCCCACAACAGACACGGTGTATGACATTATAAAGAGGATGAAATTTGGCATTTGCAATAAACTAAAGAAAATCGAAGTGGGCAGAGATGAGATGTTTTGCATTCAAAAATAAGAGTAGTATAAAATTCTGAATGAAAACAGACTTTTCATAGTCCTCTTAAAAATGACCCCGAATGACATCAAATAAACCCGCCAGAGGGAGTTTCCTAGTCGAGGAAACAAGCAGCAGTCTGAAGGAGCACGGTCTCCTGGCAGTCTGATATGTCCATTTCAGTTTTATGAATGTACATGTTATATCCTCAGGCAGGTGAACGTACAATCCTCCGGCTGTTACCGGGGAGTTTTCGTTGGCCCCTGAGGTTACAGAAGAGTGACAGACTCAAAGGGATCATACAGCTCTTGTTGGCTGCAACCAGCTCTTCACCCTGCTGCCTTACCCCCAAATGGTGATAGAGAGCAGCTCCTCTGGGGACGCTTTGAATTTTTACTGGGCATTTATTATTTTTGGCAAGGAAAAAGAGAGCACAGCAGAGGGTTGTTTCGTTGAGCCTTTTCAGTTTGTTCTATGATTCTTGGCATGAAGTCTGAAAACAGTGTCAGTCATTTTTAATTTGTTTCTTGTTGATTAGCCTCACTGCCTTTGGTGTGTGTACTGTAGATGACCTGTCTTGTCATTGTAGAGTAGATGAAGATTGACAGCAAATAATTATTATGAGCATATTAAACAAATCGTAGCCTCTACCGACAGAACTGTACCATTCTCCACATTTGATTTTATTCTCATATACTGGATCTATTTTGTTCAGTTTAAGAAGAAATAACATTAAGATTATCTTTCATACTTTGTAGCCACATACTTTAACATGCACATTTCTCAAATGCATGAGATTTTTCTTGTTAAACAAGAAAATCCCCCTGGACCTCCTCCTCCAGGAGTAGACCCAGGACACGCTGGAGAGATTATATCTCTCGGCTGGCCTGGGAACGCCTTGGGGTCCCTCCGGATGAGCTGGTGGAGGTGACCGGAGAGAGGGAAGCCTGGGCTCCTCTGCATAGGCTGCTGCCCCCGCAACCTGGCCCCAGATAAGCAGAAGAAAATGGATGAATGGATGGATGGATATTACTTTAGAGCTTAAATCTAAAGGTGTAAGGTTCTCGAAACCTTTAAGAATCAGTGGGTGCTTCAAAACAGCACCTGTGTTTTGGTACTTGTGCTGTGCCAGTTGTGCAAATACTCCAATTTTTGGGGGTCCTGTTTTTGGGACAGCCTCCAAAGTTGCCTGGTTAGTGAGCTGTTTGAGAGAATAATCTGTCAGCAGGATTTACTACAGAAACACAAAAGCAAAAATACAGAAATAAAAATGAATGGTTTAAATAAATGTTAATGCTTGGTTTCAAATAGAAAATGAAGGCATATATTGTGACTCTATAACTTTGTATTCTTACTTCATTGTCAATGTGACAACACTGTTCATATTAATCACATTTTTCAAATCCTAAAGTAGAATTTGCATTTTAGCTTCATGTCAAAACTTCCTGTGGGGAAAAAAAAAATCTAGTTTATTATGGTGGACGTATGATTTCTGTTGTTTGGGCCATCATTTGTTTTTAATAACAAAAATATTGTAGTCAAACTTACTGAGATATGAGAATGTCATTGCACATGCAAAAGCTGAAATGTTTTTTTTGAATAAACAGTACTTAGTAAGTGCAGTACAATCAATAAACAGTAATAAAGAAAAAAACAGTAACCTTTAAGATAACTGATCTTTGCCAGGTTTTTGTTTTGTTTTTTTGCTACAATGTTTCCCTGTTTTATTTTATTGCCATGACTATAAGTTCAATCTATAAACATTCGAACTGAGAAATTGTGATTAATGACTGCCAACATGCCGTGCTGCCCCCAGTCCTGTAACATAAAACATAACAGCCACAGGATCTGGACAGCACAGACCCCTGTGTACATGAACTTAGGAAGCAAAGTTACATTCATAAATATTTCATTGTGAAAATAGCTTTGAGTCATAAATGCATCATGTGAACAGAGACGACTGGAGCTCAGCCAGACGTAACAGGGCAGCACGATATGCATCACCTCATAACACGCACCAATTAATCGGGCCCTCGTATATCAGGACCTCACCACTTACAAAGTCATTGCCTTCCTTCCTGCTCTCATTATCGTCACATACAGTAGGCTACGTACCCACAAGAGTGCACTTCACAGTAGCTGCAGTAAGGGAAGGTATTGCCCCACCCACTTTCTTTGTATCAGTGCAGGTTTCCTTCTGTGGTTTTCAGGGGCTCCAGGGTCAAAGAATGGGGCTTTCCTTACGTCCCTGTGTGACATCTCTATTGTGCTGGGAGAAAACACTCATGCAGAGCAGTGCAGACAGCTTTCTGAAGCATATGAATTTTGACAATGGGACATATATCAGTGCACCCACTCTGCATATCACGAAGTCCAAATCACCGGATTCACTGGTTAGAAACAATGTGACACTTAATAGCTGGCCTCTGAGAATGTGTGCTATTCTCTACACATGAAAAGGTCAGACAGTACGGACCACAGAGGCCCTAATGTCGCCCTAATATCGCTGGTACATGAATGCTCATTATTGTTGTTAAAATGATGAACATGTGTAAAAAAACATCACTAATTTTACCTCCTACAGTAAATTACAGACTTTCCAATTCACTACCTTTCTGAAATTCTTGAAAAAATATTACAGTGAATGCTTACATTATTTTTTGACCAAATGAAGCAGAATTTAAGGCTGAATCCTGCTGATGTTGGTTATTCAGATTTTTGATGTAATGCCAGCAGCAGGATTAAAAACCAAACTTCTGCAGTGAACTCTTCATATGGAAAAGATGTACCTACATTAATTTCAGCACAAAAATCGGTGGTTTTGCTTTTTACACCAGTGCCAGTCTAAGGTTGACAGTTTAGCCACACACATTCATTTCCTCCATAAACTGTAGAACTTGTATTTGGCAGTTCTGTCTACCACAGAACTGCCAAATACTGCAGTTTTTTTTTGACAGTGATTCCAAAATAATCAGTCCCCAAAGATTTTCTTTTGTGAATGACAGAAATAACCATGTTTGCAGATTTTTAAAAGCCGATTTCTCCCCAAGTCAGTTTCAGCTGTAGGGAAGGTGATTTTTTAAAAAAAATCGCTCATCAGTTTAAATGATATAAAGGCTTAGGATGCTTTCACACCTATAATTTGTTTACTCTGGTCTGAATTGATTGAGGATGTAAATTTATAGCTTTTTCACATGGTTTGGTTTCTTTTCACATGGAGAACCATATTCATATGCAAACCATATTCAGTCCACTCATTAGCCAGATGTGTCAGGGCAGGAGCACCAGAATTTCTTTTGGCTGCTCCCTTATTCACAAGTGGTCACCACAGGGGATGGATCTGGCCCAGATTGTTATGCCAGATGCCCTTCCTAGTCTCGAACCAGGTATCTTTCACATATCAGGTGAATGGGTTAACCACTGGGCCAGGAGCAACAAAAGTAAATACAGCAAGGATCTGACAAATGTAGTTATTTGACCAAACATCAGTAAGGCGATATCCCTTGTTGTTCATCCAAGTGAACCCTTGATTCATTTTATGGTTGGTTGCAAAGGTTTGTGTAGTTTGCATGTCTATGGTATGCTGCCACATCCCAGCATGCAAAGCATACCTAGCTAAGGGAAGGCAATTCGCTCAAACAGGCTGTGTGCACCCGGTAGTTGGGTTGGATTCTCACCATAAACAAACTGCTCTGGAATTCATTTGGAACCAGACAGACATCAGTCACTCCAAAGGGTCTTGATGTTGTTATTTTGATCCACATGGGAGTGTTATTACTGTGAGTGTGATTCACATCTGCTCAAACGACCTGCACCAAGGGAGAACCAGAGAACCAGAGTTTAATTAAATGGACTAAGCAGTTCATTTATGAATTATTACAAGCATATTAGCATTATCCCAGCTGACATAGGGCAAGAAGCAGGGTACACCCTGTACAGGTCGCCAGCCTGTCGCAGGGCCAACACAGAGAGACAGACAGCCATCCACACTCACATTCATGCTCTCATTCACACCTATGGGCAATTTAGAGTTTCCAGTTAACCTAACACCAGTAAGTGCATGTCTTTGGACTGTGGGAGGAAACCGGAGCACCCGGAGAAAAACCCACGCAGACACGGGGAGAACATGCAAACTCCACACAGAGAGAGAGGGAGGGGTCTGGGCCAAGGTGGAATCTAACCCAGGCCTTCCAGATGGTATTCTAACTGTGAGGCAGCAGTGCTAACCACCGCGCTGCTTCCCCTGTGCGTTGTCCTGATTAGTTTCACCTGTGTCTCCTTTCCTCAGCTGTGTCTCATTCTCCCGATTAGCTCTGTGTGTGTGTGTGTGTGTGTGTGTGTGTGTGTGTTTATTAGTGTGTGTGTAAATATAGTTCTGTTATTCCTTTGTCTCAGTTATCCAGCCTTGTGTGTTTTTCTCGCTGCATTATTGCTTTACCTTTTTTCGACCTCATGTTTTTCTTTGTGGACAAGCTGGGATAGGCTCCAATGCGCTGAAAGGGACTGATCAGCCATATTTAAGGAGCATTTTCATGCAGTTGTCTGAGCAATGCTGGCTGATCAAGAACCATAGACACTCTAAAAGATGGATTTAGCTACTGTGAGGTCATCCACTGGTTTCTGAAGTCCTGTTTTGTTTAGAATTTCACTGTTGCCATTTTTGGTTTAAAAAACAAAACAAAAACAGTAACAAAAAAACAGGCAACCAGCATGGCGGCGTGGTGGTTAGCATTGTTGTCTCACAGCACCTGGGTTCAAATCCCACCTGCGGTCTCACTGTGTGGAGTTTGCATGTTCTCCCCATGTCTGTGGGCTCTCTCCCGATACCAAGATTTACAAAACAGACTTAATTTTTTATTCAATATACTGAAATGAGTAACTGAGACCATAACCTCATCAGGAAAGTGTTTAGAGGTCAAGTCAGAAAGGCGTTTTCCCACAGACAGGCAATCAAGCTCGCTAGTGAAAACGTGTCACTCCATACTGACTCTTTCAAAATGCTGGTGGGGCCACGTCCATGTTTTTCATATGGTCAGTTGTGTGTGTCCACTACCTCGGTTTATGATTACAGTTATTGCAACTATATCCAAATATGATAATATTGGCCAAAAACACATCAGATAATTGACCGCTTTGCCAAGATCAACATCTTGTTTAAACACATTGGCAAATCAGGCTCACAGAGTGGCACTTTGCTGAGATGGTAGAGTGGAGGTAAACAGGAAAACTGAAACAGCTCAGATTGAGACAAACAGTGCTGCTGTGTTTTTATAGCCTATATCTCCACTCAGCAAATGGTGCTACTCGCCATATCTGCCCCCCTACATCATTTACACCTCATTTTTATTAGGGCAGTCCTGACATGTGTGCCCGGTGATCGATGGGAGTTTTTTCTTTTCTTTGGAATACTGTGCTGCAGGGTAGCCAAAGTGGAGCATGATCTTAGGTCTTTTTTTTTTTTTTATTAAATGGGACAAGTATAATAATGGGCTGGAGGTTTTCATTGCCTTTGAAAATAAATAAATAAATCTAAACAAACAGCAAAGACTTAAATATATCAACGATTTAAGCTGATTGTTTTGGGGTGGCGTAACACCCCGAGGGTCTGTGAGTGTTTGATTTCCACGAGTCAAAGCCCAAATGTAAATACCCACCTTATTGTAGTAAATGGCTTGACCTAAGAGTCAACATGCATCCAATTATTTCTTAATTTTAATCACATAGTAACCAAATCCCCAACCTGTTATTCATCCATGACTGCAGTATCTCATTTGCACTGGGGGTAAGAGGTTATTTCAAAAATACACAGTCAGAATCAATTTATTTATATAAAGTAATGTTCAGTGGCACCCATACAGAAGCACATCCACTGACATAATGAAACATGAGTCAAGGCCCATACACTACTCATTATGCTTTCAGTGTGTATTGAACACTTTCTACGGCCATCATGACTGACATATACTTACAGTAAAAATTCTGAAACGCTCACCTCAATAATACATATTTATATTAGTTGCTGTTGAAATGCTGTCCAAACTGATCTGACCTTGCCTCAGCTGGGGAACAAAAATAAATTATATATAACCCACACAGACTTCACATGGAAAATAAGGGAGAATAATACATACCATGAAGCGCTGAAGATGCACTTTTCAAGCTGCTAAGCCAGGAGGACATCCACATTGGTGAAATGTAAAAGCCTGAAATCCACAGGAGATGCATTCCTGGATTTGTAAAGGGATTTTCTTTGAGGTAGATACTAGTGAATATTAATGTCCAGAGGAACTGCGGTTGTCAGGCTTTGTGTAGCTCAAAATGGTCACGACAGCATGGAGAGAGGCTGCACAGGTTGTATATTTAAAATAGGACCAAAATAACCTTAAAATTAATGTTGAAATGACTCCTTTCCTTACCGGAGGTCAGATTTGCTCCACTGCATTGAACCCATTGAGAAAGTAACTGAAAATGTTCTTGGCAAAATCAGCTTTAAAGGCTTTAGCAGCATCAGGCAGGCGGAAGCAGTGAAAAACTAAATTTCCATGTCCCTGCGTGACATCTAAATTCATTATATGCAGTTTATCCAATTTTAAAGGGTTTGCATAACAAAACAGCATGCGGTGTATAATACAGTGCATCATAGCAACTTGTCCTTGCTACCAGTGCTAGAAGATTTACTAAAACTACTGTTCTTATGCATACTTCATATTTTCACTCCACTACATTGCAGAGGGAAATACTATGCTATATATATATTGCATGGGAAATAGCTACAGAGTAGTTAAAAATAACTCCGTTACAGCTAGAATAACACTGAATTACTGCTTACAATCAAAACTCACAAGGGCTGTTTTCCTGCATCATCAGTACCTTAGGTCTGGTTGGTCTCTTATCATTTGGACATGCCTGAAACACCTGACCTAAGAAGTTACCAGAAGGTACCCTAGTCAAGTGCTTGAGCCACCTCAATTGTGTCTTTTTGATGACATGTTGTGGCACTGACAAAAATACAGGAGAAAAATTAAGAGAAGCAAAGCTGAGACGGTTTGAACACGTGCCGAGGAGGGTTAGTGGAAATATAGGACAAAGGATGGTTAAAGATGGAGCTGCCAGGCAGGAGGAAAAGCAGAAGACCACAGAGAAGATGGTGAGATGGATGCATGTGTGGCTTAATGTGGGAAGTCTTAAAAGGGGGAAGAAGATGAAAAAGAAGAAGATGATAAAGGAAATCCATCATTGTGAGCACAGATAGCATACAGAAGAAGCCTATTTCCAGCATTTATAGCCACGATTTTACTCTTTTGGTCACTACCTTACAGTTTGTAGCCACAGATAATGGTTGGAGTGTAGATTGACCACTTATGACTCCATGCTCAGCTCTCTCTTGAACACAGCAGACCGGTATGACATCTGCATCACAGAAGACATTTTGGCAACCCATCTGTCAGTTGCACACTCCAGTCTCTCCCACTTGTAAACAAAAACCCCGAAACACCTCTACATGACACTTGTCCCCACTCACCCCCAACCCAGAGAAGGCAATACACCTTTTTCCATGGCCTCGGACTTAGAAAAGGGTGTAGCACTTCCATCTTAGCCACTTCACAAATACGAGTACAAGTTGGAGCTCACTACGTAATGACAGTTTCAAGGATATTTTGCTGATAAAGCTTTTTTTTTTTTACCCCCATTTTGTTGCTACTTTGATGTAAGTGGTTTGTCATTAATGCTTGCTATGGCATACTGTAGCAAGTAGGCTAGCACATGAGGATAGTATTCATTAAGGCTGCATTCATGATTATATTTTTACCAATTAGCTGTGGAACTTTGCACCAAACACCCTTTTGGTGAATTATCTGCTCATCCAATAAACCTGACTTGTTAGTAAAATACTGCAAACTCTAGTTTAGTCCTGTTATTGTTTTCCTTTGGTCAAGATTATTACTAGACCCAAGAGGCAAGACACGCCAAAAGATGGCAGTAATTCAACAAGTCTTTATTTAGACATTAAAGTTTTAACAAAGAGGTGGATGAAAAGAACCCAAAACAGGGAAGAGCCATGCTGGGAAACAGGCTTGTAGAGGGGGCAGGCTGGTGAGTGTTAGCTTGGCTGGGGGAAAAGAGAATATAATTAATACTGAGTAATGCAATATTGGGAGGGGGAGGAATGCTGCTGAAGTCTTGCATGCCTACCACAGTGCTGAAAGGATGATCTGGCAAGAAGTGACTGGAGAGCCTGGATAGATATACTGGAGGTTGATATAGTGATGAACCACAGGTGTGCTGACTGATTGCAGAAAAGCTGGGAGGGCAGGAGGTAAAGAGCCACATCTGCCACACACACAAATACAAACAGAGACTAACATGGAGAACACCGGGGGCAGGAGCAGATACTCTTCTTCCCTTCATCTGTAGCTTCAGGAGGAAAAAAAAAACACTGGCCCTGCAGTTAAATTATTTTTCTGCACTTCTGTCTCCAACTGGTCTCTAACATTAACTTTATGAAAGTTTGTTACTGAGCCCTTTTAACATTAAATATGCAAAATTATTTAATAAAAATAATAATGGTAAGGAAACTGAAGAACAAAAAAGTACAATAAGAAATAATGAACTGTCAAACTGCAGTCTAAATTGACCACTTGATTACATTTCATTAATACCCTGTGAATTTAATTATGTTTAATACTTTTAAAGCATACAGTTTAAAATGTTGTCATAAAGCATTTGTGGTTTATCTATAGTGAAAGTTGAGGTGGATTTCTCTCTGTAACGCTGCTGTGAAACGCTGTTAAATGATTTGCTGACCTGTGTGTGACCAAGATGGATTCATCTTTATGTACAGCATGAGCAGTGTGATGAAAGTAAAGGCTTACCGCTGAATCACTGACTCTGACTCCTGCCCCGCTATCATTTCAATCACTTGTATTATGCTCTTTCTCAATCACTTTTTCAAGGAAGTCACAAGATCACCCTGTAGCAACGATGAAGTCATGAATCCATTTGATTTTCAATCCCATCAGTTTTCTTCTGACGATGATAATTGTGGGTTGGTTCTGAAGCACAGCTTTCAAATTAAAGCACAGCCTCCTTGAAATGAGTGGCAGGTCTTCTTTCACTCACTGAGATTACAAATATGACATTATTGCATATACAAATACATAGGTGAGAATAAGGGAATAGAAACTTTTATTATGCTTGAAAACACCTTTATGTCCATATTCGAAGACTTGGAGATGGAACATGCACAAGTTAATTACAGAAAGTATTACAGACAATACAGTAGAAGGAATAATAATAGATGTCTATGAGTTGTATATAGTCACACACATATCAATAGGCATATGCATGCAGTTGTTTTCTTCACTTCAGAAGACATTTATGACCACACAACATGAATAATACATGCAGTGAAAAGGTTAGCTGCATATGGACTGAAAAGAGAGATAAGCCGTTATTATAACACGTCGATTGATGATGAACATAGTGCTTAATTTGCAAATACATTTTGTTACTTGTATTTTATTAGAAAGTTCAATAAACATTTAATTAAAAAAATTATTTCATGGTTCAGGCTTTACGGGGTTAAAAGTTGCTTCTGATTGCATCATCTCTTTCTGTTTCTGAACCCTTGTGATTGACCTTTATGACATGATCTCATGCGCACACTGTTCAAAAGTTGTCTGCCATAATGAACGTGATACAACCACCACTTGCAAATGACAAATGTGTATTCTCTGACTGGTTTGGCAGTGGTTTCTGGAGGTAGCCTGCTGTCACTGGTTAAAATCGATTGCAAGTAAGATGCTGCACCAAAAACCTCAGAGCGATTGCTTTGGTTGCCTGTAGTTTTTCATGTTTGTCTTCAAATACTCATAAATTACCAGCCAAGTGGTAGTAAAACATAAAAAAGTGAGATACAAATTGGAAATGGATAAGATTCACCTTCAAAATAAAAGCTGTGCCTCCACTCTGTAGCCAACATGTTTCAAAAGTGGTCGGTCTGCAGCCCTACGTGATTAGAACTAGTAAACGTTTTTACTAGCGACTGTTGTCAACCTCCAGCAACCACTTGGAAATGGTTGGGGACTGCTCCTTTTTCCCCCTCATTATCGGTGGCTACCAGTCTTTACTGGGGCCTTATTCACATGATTTTACATCGTTACCATGAGTGTCACATGTTCAAAAAGGTGGAAAAGTTAATGTCACATGTCTGTAGAACCTCTTTAGTTTGAAACCAAACCTGCTGTTAGGGTTATAACTGGCTCCTCACAGTGATGCTGCATGCATGCTACTAGGATGCTGTGGTGTTACAGCTACAGTATCTGCCTCTTTATAGTTGTTATGGGATCTCTGTTTGCTCTTCATTCTGATTAATTCTGATACATTTCAACAGAGTTATTGTCAGCATTATGCCTTTATATCATTCCTAAAAGAATTCTTTCCAGTTGGCTTGTTGTGTTCCTGTTCACTAACGTCTTGACTTTTAGAACCGCTCCATTCCCAGCTGCTCCATTTTTTATTGCCAGTTAGTAACACAACCTCTTCTCCGTTCACCTGCAACCACTTCCATAATCAGTTCCTGTACTAATTATAGCCCAAGTTCACCTTATTGCATATGTCAGTCTTTGAGCCTCCTTTTGTAGTATTCCAGCATTTGTTTACCTGTTTGTATTTTCATCTTTCTTCTTCTCCCATTCAAACAAAAGTATGTCTATGCAAAACAGGAAGAAGCTACTATAGCTTATATTACAGGATAAGCATATTTTAGCCATTGGATATTGTAAATACTTGATGTCCTGCATCTCTTTGCAGCCGAAAACTGGAGGAAGTGATTTTCTTTTAATGGATTAATATCTGACTTTATCAATTATGTATCAAAGAAGAAAATACATCTCACAGATATATTGTCCCGCTGCTTGACTGACATGTGATCTCTTTATTAAAAATCAAACCATAGAAATAAACATTCAGCACCATGGATACCACAGTGAACAATGAACAACTGATAAAACATCAAGTCAGATGAATTTAATGGAAATTAAATTAAACCAGTGAAAAATGAGCAGATTACTTGTCAAGGCTATATGAATAATAAACTTTTAAATAGACAGGGTGTGATAATTAACTCTGCAGTGGCGGAGAAAGGTATGTGAAAGTCAGAGCCCAGCAGATATACTGCACCACATGGGCATTTTTGTCTTGAAATCTGAAATAAGACCTTGGCAGTATCTAATCATGACCTGGGCACTGCTGCAGAGAAAGAAATAATGATCGAGATGAGACTCCACAGATATGACGATGGTGCACTGCTGCATGCCTCAGCTAATAGCAGAAGAACAGATGAAAGAAAGAGACATGGATAAGAATTTCAGGGATTCCTTTTTGACTGGGGGAACTGCTGGAGAACACCATTTGATATAATTGCCTCCATATGTGGAGGGACTCTTGAGATAACTGTGGTGCTGGGTTTCTTTCCCCTCCATCAGATACCAGTGTCTAAAAAATCATTTCTGTTGAGCACAGAGACCCAGAACCTAATGTCTCTCCCTGCTCTAAGTGTGTCATGCTGCCGTGGATAATAACGCTACCATGTGGACCTGGTTCAGGAAAAACATTTCCATATGCTGTGTGTGCATGGTTTCCTTTCAAGATTTATGAATGAATAAGCTTCAGTTTCTCCAGAGTCAGTGACATGCTCATGTTTGGAATTTCCCAATGAAATCCATTTGCTCTGTTGCTGCATGTCTGCTTGTGGTTTTGCCAAAGCACTTTATGTTATCAGTTCAGAAAGGACAGTGTGACTGATTACTTCCTTTTTTTTTTACAATTACTCTAAATTTGGTCATACTGTGAGCTGATTTCTTTGTTTACATGCACATGGAAATGCATAAAGAAAGTCCTACTTCAAACATAGTGTCATGTAGTCCTCCGTCACTTCTTCTGTGTTGTTTGTTCACAGAGTTTGCATTGCTTTCCTTTATTTTTGATTTTATCAACAACAGTTTATGGACATGACAGTGTCAGACCTGACCAAATACATAGTCTTAATCCACTGGCTATGTGCAAATCAATGCTAAAGGTTTAAAAGGATAAAACATAATGTGGATATCATTAAAGTGCATTTACAAAGCCCTCAGAACTCATTTACATAATATGCAATTTCTTATGCACCCATTTCAGATGTTATTAGAATGCCCACTATAAGTCTCCTACATACAGTTGGCGCCTCTCCTGCCTCTTAATAGGTACCTAGCTAACACTTGAATAACAATCAGCTGACCAGCTTTTCTTGCAACATGGTTTTAAAATAAAAGTTGTGCTGATGTTGGAAGATGCAACCTTAACGCATGCTGGACTTTTGTTTTCAGTGTCATTTGGGCATTCTTGGACTTGGAAAAAGTTGTGCAAAAGAAGTGTTTTATGTTGTAATTTTATTGATTTGAAAAAATAAAAACATTCTTGTGAAAATGGCAATAAACTGCAACAAGGCCTCAAACCCTGGAGTACATGTCTTAGCCTACGAGCTAACTCTCAGTATCCTGGACTTTGGACCTGGGGGTTTTATTGGCTTTTGAAATGTAGGAGTTGTGTTTATTGTCTGGGTTTCGATTTCTATTCTTCAGGGTTTTTGGTTTCTTAGTGTGGTTTATTGTGTAAGTGTGGTTTTATGCTTTTTCATTAGTATTCTGTTCCTCTTATGTTCTGGTTGTATTCTTTGTTAGTAGTTTGAGTTTATTTGTTTATTTGTTCCCTCAGTGTGGTCCTTAAGGATTATTCATTCTGTAAATTTTATTTTTCTGTTTTCACCTGTTTCCATTATTGTTTTATATCCATCCATCCTCTTCTGCTTATCCTGTTCAGGGTCACAGGGGGGCTGGAACCTATCCCAGCTGACACAGGGCGAGAGGCAGGGTACACCCTGTACAGGTCACCAGCCACTCACATTCACACCTATGGGCAATTTTAGAGTGATTAACCTAACCTCAGTAACTGCATGTCTTTGGACTGTGGGAGGAAACCCACACAGACACGGGGAGAACATGCAAACTCCACACAGCAAGAGGTCCAGGCCAAAGTGGAATTGAACCCAGACCTTCTCGATGTCATTCTAGCTGTGAGGCAGCAGTGCTAACCACCACACCACCGTGCTGCTTCTCCTGTGCATTGTGCTGATTAGTTTCACCTGTTCCTCTTTTCCCCAGCTGTGTCTCATTCTCCTGATTAGCCCTCAGTGTGTGTATATAAATATAGTTCTGTTATTTCTTTGTCTTGGTTATCCAGCCTGTGTGTTTCTCTCGCTGCATTGCTTTACCTTTTCTCGACCTCACGTTTTTCTTTGTGGACTTTTACAACCAGCCTCATTAAATGTCTCATTTTTTGATGAATCCTGCTTGTTTCCTGAGTCTACATTTGTGTCCTTATCCTGCAAATCCTGACACTAACTGACTAAAATGCAGCATTCAGCACAACAGGATCATAATATCGACCAGAGCAAGTGTGACAGCCCAGACACATACATTCACATTGCAACAAGTGAAACAGAATTTGCATGCATATATACATAATTTGAAAAAAGATGCTATTTATTTTAAAGAAATGGTCTGTGTACTGAGGCTGCATGGTGGCACGCAGTGCCTCACAGCAAGAATCCACCTTGGCCGGGGCCTTTCTGGGTGGAGTTTGCGTGTGCTCCCTGTGTCTGCGTGGGTTTTCTCCGGGTACTCCGGCGTACACAAATTGTTTTCTACACTGGAATAATGAGATGTTTTTTATTTTGTAAGAGATGGTCTGATTAGACTACTATTGTAAATGTGAGCAACATTCACTGTGAGGGTTAAAATAAATCATTTTACACTGGAATGCATGTTACCAAGCTCC
This sequence comes from Archocentrus centrarchus, assembly GCF_007364275.1. Lineage (NCBI taxonomy): Eukaryota > Metazoa > Chordata > Actinopteri > Cichliformes > Cichlidae > Archocentrus > Archocentrus centrarchus. Next base: position 3,428,732 of record NC_044355.1, on the reverse strand, counting down.
GTTTTGCTTACTTAAAATTTTTACCACTGGAAGTGTTACATGCATTTCAATGTGTGACCGCTAGATGTCTCCTATGTAAGTTTGGGAAATATCGTTAAAGGAGTCAGCGCTGTCAGCTGACCAATCGTAAAGGTCTTTCTATGCACATCAGTCTGTATGCCACTATTCATTATTTCAACCAGTGACTAATGCTGTCTTTTCTTTTTCACATAAACAGATGAGTTCGAATTTATCAGCGTATTAATAAGTTGTGAAACCATACTGCATTTATTTATGAATCTCACAGAATGCAAATCAGCTTTATTGTGTCCTTAACATAGATGGCTGCATTTAAAGAGGAGATTTTTAATTGCTTCGCCCCAGGATAAGTGATAAAACTGCAAAACCTGCAATAGCAGCTGACCAGCTCAAACCCCTGAGTCACACTTACCCACTTTAGCCAACTGCTTTACGTTTATGAGTAAATACAAATGGGTTATAATACAAACATAACTCTTACAACAAACAAACAAAGACAATCACACATACTGTATCACAGATTTCAGATTTGGTTTGCTTTTTCTTTTTTCTGTTTTTTTTCTTTAATCATCCAGTCCAAAGTTTAAAAGTCTATTTTGTCACCCATGTGTGGATCTCAAAAATCAGTCCCAATTTATTTAAAGAATTACATACATTAGCATTACATTTTTAACCACACAATTCCTCCCTTTTGTAACTGTGGCTGCACATTGCTTTGCAGAGTCACCGTAAACCTCTTGAGGGCAGTGCACATATTGAGCTCTGCAGAAGGCTGGCCTCAGCAGCCACAAGGAGACTCTCCAGTTTTGTGCAATTGACATTTCCCATCATGCCCACACAGCCTCAATCAGTATTCACAACTTGAGTGGAGGAGGCCACTGGGGAGAGGAGGAAAGTGAGAGTGAAAAAGAATACAGCACAGCACAGAGATACAGTGGGGCATTGAGCCTAGCTGGGTCATTTAACTCCCTATCTGTACTTTCCTCATTCTGTCATTGCTGTTATCTTCTGGCTGTTTCCAGGTGTCTCTGGCAACAAAACATTAAATATAAAAGAGAGCTTGTTGTGTTAAACACACAAAAGGGAGTCAAGGCCTGACACTTTAAAAAGAGAGAGAGGGAGAGAGACAATGACAGAGCCAAAAACAAATACATGTACAAATGGACACTGAAGAAACTGAGATGCGGTTTGAATTCTTGAACACTATCCCGGCCCTGACAGGCCCTACAGCCCAAGGTCTCAGGAAGTGATTAACACTCCTCAGATACCACAGGATGTTGTGTACACACACATGTGTTAGTGAGTGTGCTCGTGCATGTGCATCTGGAGGAGAGCTGGTGGGAGTCGGGTGTGGGCAGCCAATCTCTAACCCCTTCTCCTGAGGCTCTGCCTAAAAGTGGGGTCATCACCTCCTGATCTTGAAATTGAATTCCGATGATTCTGTTTCCCTCGTGTAAATCCTCTTCCCTCCGGGCCTCCCACCCACACACTGTGCAATAAGACTTACTCTGTAGCTTCTGTCCGCCCCTCAGTCCAGCTAAATTGGATGCTTTTTCAGTTTGCTGAAATGTGATCACTACTGTACTAACAATCTGAGTTTAATCCAAATTCCTTGATTAATCCGCAATGTAAATGATTGCTCACAGCTAGTTATCCTCACTGGATGCAGAATGTAACCTTGCAGCAAAACCTATTGCAAGACAATGTTTCCAGTGAAACTGTTGTGTTTTGCACAATTTCTCTGCAGCAATTTAATTTAGGATTATAAGGCAATTTAATTTTTCCAAGACGGCAGCTGCTAATTTAGATCTCAGTTTCTGCTTTGAAATAGTAACAGTGAATCTTAAGGTACTCTTGGAAACAAAGCAGCACATTTGGAGGCTGTCATTCTTTTCTTTTTCTTTGGGGTGGGTGGGGGGGGGGGGGGTGAGGCAGATGTTTGTTGGGTAAAGCTGCCAGACGAGGGCAACCAGCCAGTGAAGCGAGTAAAGAAATGCGTACATCAGTTTGGTGTTCGCCACAGACCCAAACACCGGATGCCAAGCATGAAGTACCACATGCCACAATGAACACAACAAAGCAGATGCAGCAGAAGTGCTCGCTCTGAGCAGCAGCCGCAGGCATAGTTTGACCTACACTGAGAATCTTCAGTGGACGGAGAAAGATGGACTTTCACAGTTTCTGACAGGTAAAGAAAAAGAAAGTGACTTGCATGTGTCAGTTATGACTAGCAAAAGCCTTCTCATTAAAATGATATTCATTGTGTTTGCAGTTCATTTGCATTTGCAGCCACTTTTGTTTTGAAAGAGAGCACCACTGATTGTATTCATTTTTTTAAAGAAAGTGCTAATAATTAATGTTTTTACAAGTTTGTTAACCCTTGCCAACCCAGAGCCCTGCGTCAAATTTCACATCGTATAACTCCTGACTGGCTTAAGCTAGAAGCACCA